>NC_059199.1:36699970-36999970 GCF_020615455.1 Coregonus clupeaformis
AGAGATAGAGAGAGGAGAGAGAGACAGAGACAGAGGTTATATTTATGTATCACTTGGTGTCATCATCATCGTCGACAGCCCTCGACTGATAAAGCTGTGTCTTTTCTCGTGTCTCCTGTCACTGTACTTTTAAGGGAGTGCACTGCTGGGTTTCAAATGACAGGGTTTGGATCATTTTGTCAGCCCGGCGAAGCTCGAAGAAAAAAGTGTTTTTCTGGCTTATCTACTTGGAGTCTTTGCTTTGTTCATCACACACAGGGGGGTCTGTGAGTAAGCCAGATGACATATGGAGAGGAAAAGAGAAAGAAGAAAAAAAGACGATCAAAGTTTTTATGAATATTTAAATATTGTGCTCCTACAGTATAGTTCGTCATCCATTATAGCAGTACCTACCTGGTTTCTGGCTGAGAAGATAGAGGAAGGTTTTCCGAGGATCGGTATGATCTCTGCAGGTGAGCTGCAGCAACGATCCGGATTTCTTCAGCTTCTGCATCAGCCACAGACCTAAAACAACCACAGACATCAGCCATAGACCTAAAACAACACTGACATCAGCCACAGTCCTGTAACAATCCTATGAATTACAGACATACACTTCCCCCTTTGAAGACTCAACAGTGGGAGCAGGACAGAGCAGAGCTGAATACAATTACTACACAGAATGGTAAGAGTCAAAACCAGAATCAGAAACACTCCTTGCAGTAATACAGTATATATCTGCAATGAGCTGTTTCTACTCTCCATGGCCTGTGTTTTGCAAGGATTTCAAAGGTCCAAGAAAGTAGGTAAGTATACTGACCCCTCCCTCCCCACCTCACCTGTGCTGACCAGCGTGCTGTTGCTGTACAGCGTTCCCAGGTGTGGTCCGGACAGAGACAGGAAGGTGTGCAGTTTGATCAGGTAGCAGCGGAACCGAGGCCTCGTCAGCACCGACCGGATGATCACGTTCCCCAGAGAGTGACCGATGAAACTGAGGGTCGGAAAGAGGAGACAAACAGAACAGAGAAATGACTGCTGACACCCAGGTCTCGTTAGACAAAAGGGAACACAATGAGAAGACCTCCAAGACTGACTGCACAGCTTCATATTATAGATTAGAAGCTATGCACAGAAAAAAGTGCCTCCAATTCTTTGGCCCCCTGCTATTTACTCTATCAGTATAAAGTGTTCAGGATGAGGGTAGCTCGTCCAATCTGTTTTTAACTCCAAAGAGATGATTAATGTTCAAATAAGCGTCCTCCAAAGCAAGGTGACGTCTTGACGTCTTAATTGCTAAGATAGTGGTAGCTAGAATAATTAGCTGCCTTGTCCCAGTAGTCAATGAGACACTAGATTTCCTTAGATGTTCATTTCTCATCTGCTAATTACAGTAGTATCATCATCAAAGTACTGGGCAGCATCCCTCAACACCAGCTCCTAACAACTTCCTCATCTGTTTCCTCTAATACTAAATATAGAGGCGATGTGGAGAGAGACAGCTGCTACTGTGGCACTCCATGTCTTTAGTCACAGTTCTTCAGAGTATAAACAATGTTGAAAAGAATGCATACTTAAATAGCATACCCAGAAACTCAGATAGGAAAATTGGCATATTTAGGGCAATTATTGTACATGATGAATTATTGTACTTGGACCCATTAGAAGTGTGTTATGCTGCGGAGATAAATATGTTTCAGTTCTTCATATCAAAGACAATGCTAAGTGATTGACAGTGCATGGGAATATCCTCCATTATTGCGTTAATAAAACTTTCTCTAACTCAGAGGAGGCTGGTGGGAGGGGCTTTAGGAGGATGGACTCATTAAAAATAATACGCTACTTATTATTTTATCTATAATATTCGGTGCAAAAATAACGTTATTTTTTTGATCACTTTAAACATTTATTTTGGGATCCACCCCTGTGAACTTAATTTTGCCGAGTGACGTGCGAGTGGAGAAGGACCGTCTCATTTCAAGAAAGCACATTTCCATCCACGTTCACTCTTCTTGCCGACTCTCCTTGATTAACTTTTACCTTTTTCAAAAGGAGGCGAGAGAGGACGGAGGAGAGAGGATGCAGGAGTTGAGCAAATCTAATTGATAAAAGGCCATGGGGAAGATCTTAACGTACTGCTCGCGTACTATCTCCTCTCTCCTCGTCTCCTTCTCAAAACTCATTGGAGAATGTCAGAGGGGTGGGGCCTCTGGCTTTTTCATCCAATGGGTTTTGAGAAGGAGACAAGGAGAGAGGACGCGAGGATAATGTAATTGAGATCGTCCCAGGGAATATCATAATGTTTCATATGCTGCCATCTAGTGGTTATAAAGAATACTATATCTATTTTGTTTCTCCATTCCCTCATATTAGCGTACCTGTGTCTTTATGTTATGTAGTAGTTAGGATACTGACCTGGATGTTGTGTGGTAGTTAGATCTGACCTTAATGTTGTATGGTACTTAAAACGGACCTTAATGTTGTGTGGTAGTTAAAACTGACCTTAATGTTGTGTGGTAGTTAGAACTGACCTTAATGTTGTGTGGTAGTTAGAACTGACCTTAATGTTGTGTGGTAGTTAAAACTGACCTTAATGTTGTGTGGTAGTTAGAACTGACCTTAATGTTGTGTGGTAGTTAGAACTGACCTGGATGTTGTGTGGTAGTTAGAACTGACCTGGATGTTGTGTGGTAGTTAGAACTGACCTGGATGTTGTGTGGTAGTTAGAACTGACCTGGATGTTGTGTGGTAGTTAGAACTGACCTTAATGTTGTGTGGTAGTTAGAACTGACCTTAATGTTGTGTGGTAGTTAGAACTGACCTTAATGTTGTGTGGTACTTAGAACTGACCTTAATGCTGTGTGGTAGTTAGAACTGACCTTAATGTTGTGTGGTAGTTAGAACTGACCTTAATGTGGTGTGGTAGTTAGAACTGACCTTAATGTGGTGTGGTAGTTAGAACTAACCTGGATGGTGTGTGGTAGTTAGAACTGACCTTAATGTTGTGTGGTAGTTAGGAGAATTACTTTAACGTTGTGTAGTGGTTAGGATACTGACCTTATCCGTCCGATGGTGAGGTTGTACAGCTGAATGTGCTGGATAATCTCGTCTAGTAGCCTGTCCGTCATGGTATCGAAATCTGCAAACGTGTCAGTCTGCAGCCAAGCAAGAGGAAAACAACACACATATTTTCACATTTATTTAACCAGGAAATCCTATTGAGATCAAAATACCTCTTTTACAAGGGTGATCTGGCATACGTGGCCTTAAATTAAAGCATATTCACAGGATTTGCTCATACATATTATCGATTCTCTAAAATCAATGTTTATTGTATTAATGTGCAGACAGAATAGTCTGTATTTTACCTGGTTCCTCTCAGACATGAGGAAGTCCAATCTGGACCCTGGTAATCCCAGCTCTATGAAGGTCTTCACCAGGCGAAGGTCTGCACTGTTCCCTAGGAGGAGACAATACAACAATACACCTTTAAACTCCTGGCCCTGATCAGTATGTAAGTATAGAGGTGGGACCCAAACCATATTCTGGACTATTCAGTTCAGTTCTTTTGAGTAAAGCTTTATTGTTCTAGCATTGGACAACATTGTGTGATGTTTTATCATCCAGGCCATGGACATACACAACCAGGTGGATCAGGAGATTGGCTGATTTAGTTGATTTGATTGATTGTTTAATTGATTGATTGATTGTCTCACCATCAAGGCCGTGGACACAGACAACCAGGTGTATGCCATCCTCAAACTCCTCATCCTCCTCCTCAGGGGGGAAGTAGGGCAGGTCGGAGGCCAGGTGAGGGAGGTCACTGTAAAGGGTTGCCTTGAACACCAGCTCCTTCACCAGATCCTCTTTGGACCTGTAGAAACTGGAACACAGTGCAGGCAGAGGGGACAGGTGATGGTCAGAGGTGGCATCATTATGGGAAATCACATGCATATGCACACACTCAGAGGAACTCATCATTAAAGCGGTCAAAGAGCAATGAAAACGTCTGACTTCTCACACATCTATGACTGGTTCACCACAACTTACTGCAGCATCCTCTCGTTTGTTTCGTCATCTGGCCCCAGGGCGTTGGACGAGGAGATGATGCCGAAAGAGCCCAGGGGCTGATGGGTAATGGGTGATGCGGCTTGTCGAGTGGAGATGCCGCTAATGGACGGTGAGTCCCGGACGACGGAGGAGAAGGGAAGACAGGTCGGAGCGCAGGACACGGACATATTCACCACCTCCACCACCTTCCTGTTCATAAAGGATAGGCCTGACCCTGAGTTTGACCCTGAGCTTGACCCCGAGGCCGACCCTGACCCTGAGCTACTGGGGATCTTAGCCAGCTTGGTCTGACCGTTGAGATCCAGCTGCTCTCTCTCATTGGCCGGGAGCCCTATGAGATCATCAAGCCTGGCCGTATCATTGGCAATAAGGCCTATGAGGTGGATGGGTCTCTCTGTGGGGTTGGGGATAGAGGAGATAGGCCTGGGGTCATGGAGGCTCTTCCTCTGTGAGACCACCACCAGGTCACGCAGCCCAACCCGATGGAGGCTCTGGGAGGGAGTCTGGTGATGATCCAGCCGTTCCTGGTCAACAAGGTTGTTCAATCCAATCTGATGGAGACTCTGACAGTCATCCCTGACTGGATTCTCCTCCACATCATCCACCAGCACACTGCTGTCATGTTCACAGGGTTTGGTCTCACAGCTACAGGGGGTGATCTCTACTTCACAGAGACCTGGGTCCACTGAGTTTAACACACCACTGCTGTCTCCTCTGTGATGGTTCTTATCCTCCATCTGATGGACTATAGCTGGATCCTTCACGTCATCATGGCCTTCAACATACTGTTGGAACAGCAAGACTTCAGGAACTCGACTAACGCCACTTAACACTGCCTTCATGTCCTGAGTGTCTGACAGGGCCTCTGGCAGAGCAGATTTATTAGATCTACAAGTTTCTTTAAGATCACGACCACTCTCCTGATGAGCTCTGGTCACCTGCTGGGGTGATGAGGGAGCTGCTCCCCAGTCAAACAGACCAACCTCAGGCAGCTCTCCCTCCTGGATGTCCTCCAGAGAGGAGTGGTTTACCCCGGATAAGGACTCCAGGTGTCTGATCAAGTCCCCAGTCGTTACATTGGTGGCAGCAGTGGAGATTGAGGAGTATCCCTCCACCTGGTCCTGGTAGCCGCTGGTCCCCTCGCTCTCCGTGTCTACCTCCTCCTCCTCTCCTCCCTGGTCCTCCTCTGTGTCCTCAGGGCTGGAGATCTGAGGAGCCGAGACAGACTTGGTCAGTTTACTGAGCTGGTTCCTCTGTTCCTCGTCGTCCTCGTAGGGCAGGGAGGAGATGGAGGTGAGGGAGGCCTGGATGCCAGCGCTGCCACCCCCTCCGTTGGGCAGGCTGCCCCCGCTGGTTCCGCTTTCTGTCTGCAGGCCCTCCAGGGAGCTGCGGTGGGCCGGGTGTCTCCTCACCAGGGGCTGCAGTACCAGGTTCTCCTCCAGAGGGCGCCCTCCCCCCGTCCGATAAACGTCCATGGGCCAGACCATCGAGCTGGGCTCGCTCTCGATGCCAGAGTCGGAGATGACGGAGGGGGAGCGGTTTAAGATCTTGGAGCCACCCACCCCCACCCCTCGGTGGGCCAGCTCTCTCCTCAGGTCCGTAGGTAGAGGGGGCGTGAGGGGAGGATCTTTGAGTGGAGCCTGGGGGTTAGTGGTTAGACTGCTCAGAGGAACATCCTCGCTGTCGTCGTCCATAGCAACGTCATTCTCTTCTACATCCAAGTCATTTCCTGTACTGATAATGTTCTGGTATCTCTGTGTGATGATGCCTTGGTGGTTCTCCAAGTCTTTCCAAGTCGTGTCTTCACTGTTAGAGGTATGCTGTGGGTCTGTACAGTGTTTGTGGTTGGAGGAGACCATCAGCGCTGCCTCTCCTCTGAACCTCAGGCCTAAACCAGGGCTCTCCTCTGAGATCTCCTCTGCCTCGGCCTGCTCCTCTGGATCCCCTGGCTGGACTGGCTCTCCCTGGTCTGGGTCTGCCTGGTCTGGGTCTGGAGTCTCAATAGATGCAGAACCTATCTTGTCAGTAATAATGCTGGTGCTCTGCTCTCCTATGAGAGACCTGTATGTATCCTCATTGTCTTTAGGCTCCTGGGTTGGTATTGTTGGTGAGCTGGTGAGCTGGTCCAGGGCAGGAGGACTAATGTTTGCATCAGTGACAGGAGGGTTGGGGATGGTCTGCTCACTGGTGGACAGATGTGTTGGCACATATGATCCCCAATCTATAAATAAAGATGGAGAAAAATGTTAGGTCTTACGCTAATAGTAGATGTTTAAATTATGCAGATCTACACTACTTTAATAAGTATAGATCTGAAAATAGATAAAACAGTATTGCTAGCACAAATAAAAGCAAACTCAGGCCAGGATTCAAACTAAAACAGATAAACAACCTATGTACTGCTTAAAGGTGAATTCTTGTTGAGCCATCAGTGATAATTTCGCCACAAACGTCAGGAAATTGCCTTTAACCTTCTAGAGTTAAAGCCTTGTCTAAGCTGGGGGGGGTTCTAAGCTAACATACGGAATTGTTTTAAAATGATCACACCAAGGATCATTTAGCTATTTGATTTTAAATTTTAAGACCCCTTAAGGTATCAAAAAAATATATAAAACAATTATTGGATGACACATTGAATTTGGCATTACTGCTATTAGCCAATAGAAACGCATTGAATAACAGATTCACTACATGGAACAACAGATCGTCCCAAAACAAATCTAAAGGAAGTTTGTTCTGAGAGGAAACCATTTTCTTAATTTTTTAGGCACTAAACTATCTCTATACAGTGAGGGAAAAAAGTATTTGATCCCCTGCTGATTTTGTACGTTTGCCCACTGACAAAGAAATGATCAGTCTATAATTTTAATGGTAGGTTTATTTGAACAGTGAGAGACAGAATAACAACAAAATAATCCAGAAAAACGCATGTCAAAAATGTTATAAATTGATTTGCATTTTAATTAGGGAAATAAGTATTTGACCCCCTCTCAATCAGAATGATTCTGGCTCCCAGGTGTCTTTTATACAGGTAACGAGATGAGATTAGGAGCACACTCTTAAAGGGAGTGCTCCTAATCTCAGCTTGTTACCTGTATAAAAGACACCTGTCCACAGAAACAATCAATCAGATTCCAAACTCTCCACCATGGCCAAGACCAAAGAGCTCTCCAAGGATGTCAGGTACAAGATTGTAGACCTACACAAGGCTGGAATGGGCTACAAGACCATCGCCAAGCAGCTTGGTGAGAAGGTGACAACAGTTGGTGCGATTATTCGCAAATGGAAGAAACACAAAAGAACTGTCAATCTTCCTCGGCCTGGGGCTCCATGCAAAATCTCACCTCGTGGAGTTGCAATGATCATGAGAACAGTGAGGAATCAGCCCAGAACTACACGGGAGGATCTTGTCAATGATCTCAAGGCAGCTGGGACCATAGTCACCAAGAAAACAATTGGTAACACACTACGCTGTGAAGGACTGAAATCCTGCAGCGTCTGCAAGGTCCCCCTGCTCAAGAAAGCACATATACATGCCCGTCTGAAGTTTGCCAATGAACATCTGAATGATTCAGAGGAGAACTGGGTGAAAGTGTTGTGGTCAGATGAGACCAAAATCGAGCTCTTTGGCATCAACTCAACTCGCCGTGTTAGGAGGAGGAGGAATGCTGCCTATGACCCCAAGAACACCATCCCCACCGTCAAACATGGAGGTGGAAACATTATGCTTTGGGGGTGTTTTTCTGCTAAGGGGAGTGGGACAAAATCCCTCCTGAGATGTCTGCCCACCTGGTGGCCAACTACAAGAAACGTCTGACCTCTGTGATTGCCAACAAGGGTTTTGCCACCAAGTACTAAGTCATGTTTTGCAGAGGGGTCAAATACTTATTTCCCTCATTAAAATGCAAATCAATTCATAAATTTTTTTACATGCGTTTTTCTGGATTTTTGTTGTTGTTATTCTGTCTCTCACTGTTCAAATAAACCTACCATTAAAATTATAGACTGATCATTTCTTTGTCAGTGGGCAAACGTACAAAATCAGCAGGGGATCAAATACTTTTTTCCCTCACTATATACTTCCATAAATGTTTTAAACTGGTACCAGGGACCATCAGATGAGGCTTGTGCAAAACAGAGAACACCATCATGTTCGTGAGAGTCCCATCTTTTAATAGAGTGGTCATAATAGTTTTTTTATGTCAAACCGTTCGGACGCTAGACGTTTTCATGAGAAGACCGATTTTCGGGATGTCTCATTGTCTGACAAACACCGCTCTAGCTCTGCCACATTTCACCGCAGATGTAGAAGGGCGATATCGGCGGATGCGGTGGATTGAGACGCAGCCCATGCAAAAAAACACATATCTCTCTAGCTTAAACATACGGATTTTGAAGGGGATTTTTGTATTATGTTAATTAGATTTCCGCGGGCCGCAGAAATTGTAGGCGAAGGGTTAAAGTTTATCGCTATTGAATGAAATCCTGGACTTAGTCAACTCACTTGTCCGTGGAGACTCTACATATCTGTCTTCGAAGATGATAGGCAGGCTGTTCCAGTCTCCGTCAATGTCCAGGCACTCTACAGGTAATGGTGGCATCCTGGTCAGGTAGTTGGAGTTACGCACCTCGACTGCTATCTGACCGTGTCTGTTGATCCTTTAACCAGGAAATAGAAGATAGAGGAAGAAGAAGAAGAAGAAGAAGAAGAAGAAGAAGAAGAAGAAGAAGAAGAAGAAGAAGAAGTAGAAGAAGTAGAAGAAGAAGAAGAAGAAGAAGAAGATGTAGAAGAAGAAGAAGAAGAAGAAGAAGAAGAAGAAGAAGAAGAAGAAGAAGAAGAAGATGTAGAAGAAGAAGAAGAAGAAGAAGAAGAAGAAGAAGAAGAAGAAGAAGAAGAAGAAGAAGAAGAACTGCTATCTATCATAACCACTCAAACACATTCGGCCTACTTTTTTTCCATTCATAGGTAAAGCATTGACATAAAAGTAAATCTAAAACAGAGTGACAAAACTGCATCATTGTGCTCCTGGAATGACAGTACTCACAGGTCCTCTTGAAATGTCAGGGATGTCTCTTTGGGGTGTTCTGTGAAGAAGTATGCCTCTGAAAACCGCCTGACCTGACATCAGCACAAAATACAAACAAGAAGCATCTTCATTTCCTCACTGAGAAACTTACAGAGTTAGTACTGTATGCATGAAAGGCAATGATTTGATCTTCAAAATAACAACATCAAAAAGAGAAATGACAGAAATGTGTTAATGGTGTAAAAGTGTTAGTGTTAAAATACAGGTAACTAACGAAATAATGGAAACACTTGAGTAAATTAGGGATACAAAGTGTATTGAAAGCAGGTGCTTCCACACAGGTGTGGTTTCTGAGTTATCTAAGCAATTAACATCCCATCATGCTTAGGGTCATGTATAAAAATCCCTTTAACAGAAATAAATACAAAAATCCCTCTAAAGTATAACTAAACCTGCCTCCTTTTATAAAGTCACAGATTGTGACAGAGACAGACAGAGTCAGGAACATCAAGAAACAGTGTTACAGTGTTTCTGTATGTTTGTTCCTCAGGATAATTACAGAATAAATGTTCATTGAAATCCCACCTATCCTGTGGGTGGAACCATGAAACTAACCCCTGAAGGTAAACTAATATGGAGAGTCCAGTGGAGGCTGCTGAGGGGAGGACAGCTCATAATAATGTCTGGAACTGTGTAAATGGAATGGCATCAAACCATGTGTTTGATGTATTTGATAGCATTCCACTAATTCCGCTCCAGCCATTACCACGAGCCTGTCCTCTCCAATTAAGGTGCCACCAACCTCCTGTGATGGAGACATGGGTGCACCTCAGCCACGCTCAAGGTCCTAAACGATATTATAACCGCGATCGATAATAGACAGTACTGTGCAGCCGTCTTCATCGACCTGGCCAAGGCTTTCGACTCTGTCAACCAACGCATTCTTATAGGCAGACTAAATAGCCTTGGTTTCTCAAATGACTGCCTCGCCTGGTTCACCAACTACTTCTCAGATAGAGTTCAATGTGTCAAATCGGAGGGCCTGTTGTCTGGACCTATGGCAGTCTCTATGGGGGTGCCACAGGGTTCAATTCTCGGGCCGACTCTTTCTCTGTGTATATCAATGATGTCGCTCTTGCTGCTGGTGACTCTCAGATCTACCTCTACGCAGACGACACCATTTTGTATACATCTGGCCCTTTATTGGACACTGTGTTAACAAACCTCCAAACGAGCTTCAATGCCATACAACACTCCTTCCGTAGCCTCCAACTGCTCTTAAACACTAGTAAAACTAAATGCATGCTCTTCAATCGAACGCTGCTGGCACCCGCCCACCCGACTAGAATCACTACTCTCGGCGGGTCTGACCTAAGGTATGTGGACAACTACAAATACCTAGGTGTCTAGTTAGACTGTAAACTCTCCTTCCAGACTCACATTAAGCATCTCCAATCCAAAGTTAAATCTAGAATCGGCTTCCTATTTTAAATTTTTTCCAGAAAATCACATTGTAGGATTTTTAATGAATTTATTTGCAAATTATGGTGGAAAATAAGTATTTGGTCAATAACAAAAGTTTCTCAATACTTTGTTATATACCCTTTGTTGGCAATGACACAGGTCAAACGTTTTCTGTAAGTCTTCACAAGCTTTTCACACACTGTTGCTGGTATTTTGGCCCATTCCTCCATGCAGATCTCCTCTAGAGCAGTGATGTTTTGGGGCTGTCGCTGGGCAACACGGACTTTCAACTCCCTCCAAAGATTTTCCAAGGGGTTGAGATCTGGAGACTGGCTAGGCCACTCCAGGACCTTGAAATGCTTCTTACGAAGCCACTCCTTCGTTGCCCGGGCGGTGTGTTTGGGATCATTGTCATGCTGAAAGACCCAGCCACGTTTCATCTTCAATGCCCTTGCTGATGGAAGGAGGTTTTCACTCAAAATCTCACGATACATGGCCCCATTCATTCTTTCCTTTACACGGATCAGTCGTCCTGGTCCCTTTGCAGAAAAACAGCCCCAAAGCATGATGTTTCCACCCCCATGCTTCACAGTAGGTATGGTGTTCTTTGGATGCAACTCAGCATTCTTTGTCCTCCAAACACGACGAGTTGAGTTTTTACCAAAAAGTTCTATTTTGGTTTCATCTGACCATATGACATTCTCCCAATACTCTTCTGGATCATCCAAATGCACTCTAGCAAACTTCAGACGGGCCTGGACATGTACTGGCTTAAGCAGGGGGACACGTCTGGCACTGCAGGATTTGAGTCCCTGGGGGCGTAGTGTGTTACTGATGGTAGGCTTTGTTACTTTGGTCCCAGCTCTCTGCAGGTCATTCACTAGGTCCCCCCGTGTGGTTCTGGGATTTTTGCTCACCGTTCATGTGATCATTTTGACCCCACGGGGTGAGATCTTGCATGGAGCCCCAGATCGAGGGAGATTATCAGTGGTCTTGTATGTCTTCCATTTCCTAATAATTGCTCCCACAGTTGATTTCTTCAAACCAAGCTGCTTACCTATTGCAGATTCAGTCTTCCCAGCCTGGTGCAGGTCTACAATTTTGTTTCTGGTGTCCTTTGACAGCTCTTTGGTCTTGGCCATAGTGGAGTTTGGAGTGTGACTGTTTGAGGTTGTGGACAGGTGTCTTTTATACTGATAACAAGTTCAAACAGGTGCCATTAATACAGGTAACGAGTGGAGGACAGAGGAGCCTCTTAAAGAAGAAGTTACAGGTCTGTGAGAGCCAAAAATCTTGCTTGTTTGTAGGTGACCAAATACTTATTTTCCACCACAATTTGCAAATAAATTCATTAAAAATCCTACAATGTGATTTTCTGGAGAAAAAAAATCTCCATTTGTCTGTCATAGTTGACGTTTTACTATGATGAAAATGACAGGCCTCTCTCATCTTTTTAAGTGGGAGAACTTGCACAATTGGTGGCTGACTAAATACTTTTTTTCCCCACTGTATCATTTCAGTGTTAATACTAAATTGTAATTATTTTGCACTATGGCCTTACCTCCATAACTTGCTATATTTTCACACACTGTATATGTATTTTCTGTTGTATTTTTTACTTTACGTTTTGTTTACCCCATATGTAACTCTGTGTTGTTGTTTTTTATCGCACTGCTTTGCTTTATCTTGGCCAGGTCGCAGTTGTAAATGAGAACTTGTTCTCAACTGGCTTACCTGGTTAAATAAAGGTGAAATAAATACAAATAAATAAAACATACTGTGTTCATTATGACTCACTGACAGACAGACAGACAGACAGACAGACAGACAGACAGACTGACTGACTGACTGACTGACTGACTGACTGACTGACTGACTGACTGACAGACTGACTGACTGACAGGAGAGATGAAACTAACACTGTGAGAACCAAGAGCCTGGAGACCTGCTAGCAACACTAAGGAGAGGGGTGGGAATAGTCTTACATTAATATTAATCATTCCAATGATTAAATGCAAATTACATTTGGGATACTCAGATATAATGTCTATTCAAGGTATTGAGGTCTATAGGGACTAATCATCAGCTGGTGTATTTTACCTGGCTGTAATACCCTTACGCAATCTGACACACACAAAACCTATTTAGAATAGTGGGCTTTGGAGTGTTCAAGACCTCGTCTTCTAGTGTTACATACTTCATAATATATAAGATAGACTGTATGGGGGTGTGTGATGTTCCTGAGGAGGTCAGAGGATTGAGGTCAGGGGTTAGGACTCACCCTGAGTGTGTGGTGTTCCTGGGCCAGGTGGGACAGGATGTGTGTGTTGGGTACGGCAGCCTCCAGGAAGCGGGTCCACAGAGCCGACAGCTGGGAGCAGAGCTGGGTCAGGTCTCTACTGATCTGTTCTGCTACCTTCTCATGTCCCCCCTGCAGCTAGAGGAGGAGAAGAGAGTGGATACAGATAGTATCTCTTTATATGCTCAATGACTTTATCCAGATGCCACTAGTATCTTAGATATATAGTAAAAGTACATGTAACTGCCAGAATAATGGTAACTCTTGAGTAAATGAGGGATACAAAGTATATTGAAAGCATGTGCTTCCACACAGGTGTGGTTCCTGAGTTAATTAAGCAATTAACATTCCATCATGCTTAGGGTCATGGGTCAATGCTGGGAAGGCCATTATTTTGGCTACCATGGATATGCCCCAATCCATGAGTGGTCACTAAATGGTTTGATGAGCATGAAAATTATGTAAATATGCCATGGCCGTCTCAGTCACCAGATCTCAACTCAATTGATCACTTATGGGAGATTCTGGAGTGGCGCCTGAGACAGTGTTTTCCACCACCATCAACATAACACCAATAGAGTTTCAGACACTTGTAGAATCTATGCCAAGGTGCATTGAAGCTGTTCTGGCTCATGGTGGCCCAACGCCCTATTAAGACACTTTATGTTGGTGTTTCCTTTATTTTGGCAGTTACCTGTATGTTGTTCAAGTAAATAAATTAATAATGGAATTGTAGCTCAATTGGTAGAGCATGGCGCTTGTAACGCCAGGGTAGTGGGTTCGATCCCCAGGACCACCCATACGTAAAAATGTATGCACGCATGACTGTAAGTCGCTTTGGATAAAAGCGTCTGCTAAATGGCATATTATATTATTATGGAAATACTAGTAGAACATTGGAGAGGAAAGAAAGTATAGCTAATATAAAATGTTGATCTTGATCTTGGTTTTTAGCAGTAGTGTATGTCTCGTACACCACCTACCTGTAATTCTATTGTGAGCTGATTTAGTGTTTCTTCCACAGGTAGCTCCTCTGTGGAGAGAAAGACAAGAGAAAGAGATTACTATGGCATAGCTCAAGTCTACTCAGTATTATACATTATTTTGAACAATGAAATAATTGACTTGATTGATTGCCACATAGACATAGCTAAATATTGAGGAAATGCTATTGTAACATGTTGTTGCCTCACCTATGTCCACCTGGTCCAGTTGTGGTATCTCCTTCATCAGAGTGGTGTAGTAGGAGCGTACGCCTCGGTGTACCACCAGTAGGAGGCGACAGAGTCTACGATGCCACGTGTGAGCTCGCTGAAGACAGTTCTCACTAGGGACGTAGAAACTACCCTGGGGAGAGACAGGAGGGAAGGGAGAGGAAGGAAGAAGATAGGAGAGGGGAGAGGGAAGAAGGAGAGGAAGAGTAGAGAGAGGATAGACACATGGAAGAGGGGAGAGACACGGGAAAGGGGAGACGGGAGAGACGGGAGAGAGGAGAGAGACAGGGGAGAGAGGAGAGAGAGAGGGGAGAGACAGGGGAGAGAGGAGAGAGAGAGAGGAGAGACAGGCGAGAGAGGAGTGAGAGAGGGGAGAGACAGGGGAGAGAGGAGAGAGAGAGGGGAGAGACAGGCGAGAGAGGAGAGAGAGAGGGGAGAGACAGGCGAGAGAGGAGAGAGAGAGGGGAGAGACAGGGGAGAGAGGAGAGAGAGGGGAGAGACAGGGGAGAGACAGGGGAGAGAGGAGAGAGAGGGGAGAGACAGGGGAGAGAGGAGAGACAGAGGGGAGAGACAGGGGAGAGGAGAGAGAGAGGGGAGAGACAGGGGAGAGGAGAGAGAGAGGGGAGAGACAGGGGAAGAGACAAGGAAGAAGAGAGACAGGGAAGAGAAGAAAACGTTGGTTACTCCATCTAGATCAAAAGATAACGAGCTGCTTTAATGACGGCCAAGTTCACATACTGAGACTTTACGGCCTACGCAGTAGGAACCAATGAACTCCCTTGTAATTGACCTTGGTCTGGAACAGGACCTTGTTTAGGACCTTGTTTAGTGAGTTAACACCAATGTGTAAAGTCTTAGTAACTACCGGAGAATAAAATAATATTTTGGACACAAGCAGCTCCTAAACATAGCTTGTTACCCGGTAGTAAAACACATGGATGTGGACGTGGAACTGGAAGATGTAGAAGACATGACCCTACAGGTGTTGTATGACCTTTAACATGTCCTGTGGACAGGAACTAACTAACCCCACACTACCCAGTAACCACAAACTGCCCAGACATCAGTAACGATCACTGGTGATGTTTCATACAATATTTCTAAGACTGGGAAGGTAATGGATCAAAAGCTTAGCCAATCTGTCCCCCAATGATGTTACTGTAGTTGGCCATACCGGGGGTATCGTCGGACGGGGCCACAGTGTCTCCCAACCCCCCCCCCCCTGTCTCAGCCTCCAGTATCTATGCTGCAATAGTCTATGTGCCGGGGGGCTAGGGTCAGTCTGTTATATCTGGTGTTATTCTCCTGTCTTAGCCGGTGTCCTGTGTGAATTTAAGTATGCTCCCTCTAATTCTCTCTCTCTCCCTCTCTCCCTCCCATCCCGGAGGACCTGAGCCCTAGGACCATGCCTCAGGACTACCTGACCTGATGACTCCTTGCTGTCCCCTGTCCACCTGGTCGTGCTGCTGCTCCAGTTTCAACTCTTCTGCCTGCGGCTATGGAACACTGACCTGTTCACAAGACTTGCTACCTTGTCCCAGACCTGCTGTTTTCAACTCTCTTGCTCTACCGCACCTGCTATTTCAACCTCTAAATGCCCGGCTATGAAAAGCCAAGTGACATTTACTCCTGATGTACTGACCTGTTGCAACCTCTACAACCACTGTGATTATTATTTGACCCTGCTGGTTATCTATGAAAGTTTGAACATCTTGGAGAAAAATCTGGTCTTAATGGCCATGTACTGTTATAATCTCCACCCGGCACAGCCAGAAGGGGACTGGCCACCCCTCAGAGCCTGGTTCCTCTCTAGGTTTCTTCCTTGGTTTCTGCCTTTCTAGGGAGTTTTTCCTAGCCACCGTGCTTCTACATCTGCATTGTTTGGGGTTTTAGGCTGGTTTTCTGTATAGCACTTTGTGACATCTGCTGATGTAAAAAGGGCTTTATAAATAAAATGTGATTGATTGATTGATTGAAAGTATTTATGAGTAGTAATTCTTATTTCTCCCCAGCAGGTGTCTCTCTAACCACAAACTCACAGTACTTTCACTGGACGATCACATTCATCTTATTCTCTGTACAGGCCTGTAACCTACAGTACCAGTTCTGGTCTCTTCTGCAACCAATGGGAGCTACAAAGCCCAGCTACTACATATCCAGGTAAAGAGTAAGATTGTGAAAGGAGTTATTCTAGTCAAGGACCCAAAAAACACAAGTCGGGTCAGACGCCGGCTGTCATCTTTTTAGAGACAAGGCAGGGCCAGGTCAGACTGGGAAAGTTCACCTCTGACCCCATCCCAGTCCCAACACACACAGGCCCCAGCCCTTTGGGACTCTCCTGGCCCCTGGCCCCTGTCACAGTTCCCTGGGTTGGGTCCATCTTCTTGTGACTGGCTGGCTATTCTGGCTGTTTTGGCAGTTTGTTTTAAATGCATGTAATGCTGGTATATGTGTGGATAATGCCTGTGTATGTGTGTTAGTTTTAAAGGCATGTAATTCTGGTGTATGTGAGTGTGTAGGCCTACTATAATTTACCTGGGGACAGTAAAGCGCAGGGCCCTATCATCATTGCTGTACTCTGCTCTGTAATAACAGATAATACTGCTGGATCCTCCACAACCAGGAAGGAACACCTGTATGTTTACTTTCATAATTCATTTTACCTTTATAGAGGCATGCTGGGATATGGGGGTTGGGACTTGAAGCAACTACAGAGGCAAAGAAAAATAGCTATTTCTTTCACTATGAACGCAGTTATTATCTCCCTCCCCCACTAAGAAAAAACGTTTTTTCTTAACTGACAATGGATGAGATGTGTTCTGTTCAACCTCTACCCAACTTGTAGTCTGAGTCTCTACACACTTCACTCCGTCGATCGACGTCTGAGCGTGTGCATGGGCGGAGTCAGATTTCTTGGAGCAGCGCGCACTTCACTCCACGTCGTCGTTGCGTTCCACCCAGAGAGGAAGTCTATCCACTAGGGGACTTGGGGTGCAAGAGTAGCTTACCAAGCAAGAGGGTCCGAGGCACTCTTTGTGTAAATACAGTACATTTCTTCTTCTTTGGATACTGTATTACAGTCTTCTTACGTCCCATTGTCAGCAGCAGCCTCATGCGAAGCTGACAGTCTGCTACAGGAACACAGGGCTGAGTACCCAGGTGACATACCGGATCTGATGGCTGCTGCAGTGCACCGTGGGATACATAGTCACAGGGGGTCCATCTGCTCTGATAGAAATAGAACTAAGAATTACAGAACACTAAAATGAATGGGAATTCCTGATCTAGTAATTATATTTCTATACATCACTTTACAAGCCAGCAGCTTGTCAGACAGACAGGCTGGTAAAAATAGCAGGACAGATCTCTCTCTCTCTGAAAGACTGCGTGCTTTCAGTATTATTTGAAGATATCCTGCCTATCCTCTTGCATTGCTACTTGACATTCTCAACCACCCCACGAGGGTCCAAGATGAGTATTTCACTCATAATAGGAGCTCTCAGAAAATGTATTTTTATCGCCACTGATATTTCTGAGATACACATTTTTATACCAGAGAGGAAATGTGAAAGGTCTAAATAGAGAAAGAAAGGCAACATCCATTTTCTGCTCACCACAAGAGAGGCAGCACCCCTATAATTCAGCTGATACCAATGGAATTTTCCAACGACACGTGTCCAGATTGTGCAATAACGGCACTCTTAATAATGAATACAAAAAGAAAAGAGCAGCTTGGTTAGTGTGGAAAAGCTACAGCAGTGAAAGAGCTGAAAATGTGGTTATACCCTCCAGGTAGAAAGCCTTAAATAAATAAGGTGTGGAAGAGAGGAGAGAGGGATGGCTCACACACACACACACACGCGCACACACACACACACACACACACATACACATACACACATACACACACACACACACATACACACATGCACACACACATACACACACACACACATACACACATACACACACACACACATACACACACACACATGCACACACACATACACACACACACATGCACACACACATACACACACACACATTCATGCACACGCACATACACACGCACACACGCACCCGCACACATACACACACGCACGCACACACATACACACACACACAGACACACGCACACGCACACACACATACACACACACACGCACACACACATACACATACACTGTGCTCTGTACACATTTCACATGCAGGTACATGTAAGCTACATGCGGTTGGAAGAGAACTCATTACAGGGATCAAACACCGCCCTCCCGCCTGGCTAGATGCAGTGCTTATTAAAGCTCCCTGTTGGAGGCGCTGAGTAAAACCCAGGAACAGGGGGGCCGAGCCTGGTGTGTGTGTGTGTGTATGTAACCAAGGAACAAGGGGGCCAAACGGAGAGGAGGGGACGGGGGGACAAGCCCAGCTCTCATTAAGATTTACTGCTTAGTCTGTGACGTCTGTCCACAGGGCCGAAGGCTGGGTCGGGGTGTATGAGGCACATGTTTGTGTGACCAACAGGTTTTCCAATCACAGTAGCCTCCTACCATACAGGAAATGACCTACGCTGGATATGACACATCGTAATGATCTAATGAAAAATAGCTGCTCTGCTTGATGTACACAACCATATAGTTATCACCCACACACACCTCTCACACACCTCATACAAACACACACACACACCTCAAACACACACACACACATGAGTGGTGTCTGCGGTTGATGTATCCAGCTCTCACACCACTAAATGAGCCTTTACACCCGTAGAAAACATCACTAGTGTCCACTATTTGTCTTAGCCTTCTACTCCAGAGGCAGATGAGAACCCTTATTACACCATTATTACTGCAGAGAGTTCCAGTAGTTTCTCCTACAGACACCAGGCTACAGTAGCTCAGCGTGTCTCAGTGTCCTGCCAGCCTCTGCCTGCATCCCAAATGGCACCCTATAGAAGGTGCTATTTGGGACGCAGCCTCAGTGTCCTGCGAGGCTGGTCTGGCCATGTAGGTTAGTGAGACAATAATAGGAAGAAGTGTGGTGTAGCACAGTACTCACAGTACTCATCATGTGGGCCCATGTGGGGAACTAAAACTGTCTCTAATACTTCCAGAGGGACCTGACTGATGACCTGTTTTGTAATGACGTGCAAATAGTTAAAACTCTCTCTCTCTCCCTCCACTATCGTAAGGCCATCAGTCAGGTCCCTCTGGAAGTATTAGAGCCTGTTTTAGTTCCCCACATGGGCCCACATGATGAGTACTGTGAGTACTGTGCTACACCACACTACTTCCTATTATTGTCTCACTAACCTACATGGCCAGACCAGCCTCGCAGGACACTGAGGCTGCGTCCCAAATAGCACCTTCTTCCCTATATAATGCTCTACTTTTGACCAGAGCCCAAGACAGTGGTCAAAAGTAGTGCATTTTGAAGGGAATAGGGTGCCATTTGGGACGCAGGCCGAGGCTGGCAGGACAATTAGACACGCTGAGCTACTGTAGCCTGGTGTCTGTAGGAGAAACTACTGTAACTCTCTTATGTTTATTTATTTTCCCTTTTGTACTTTAACTATTTGCACATCATTACAACACTGTATATAGACATAATATGACACTTGAAATGTCTTTATTCTTTTGGAACTTTTGTGAGTGTAATGTTCACTGTTAATTTTTTATTGTTTATTTCACTTTTGTTTATTATCTATTTCACTTGCTTTGGCAATGTAAACCTGGCCACACTCTATATAGGCCCCCCCATATCAGACATATGCCCCTTCTGCCCACCCCATGCCCCCCGCCCCTGCGGCAAGGACCTCAACATGACAGCAGGACATATGCCCAGGCCGTGAGCAGAGCAACAGGCCCAACCCCCACTATTACACCCGCCCAAGCACCATCATGCGACCTAAGAGGTATGTATCAGATGCTCAACATGCTCTGCTCACACCTAGTGCGATGGTCCGGGCCTAAACCACACAAAAACAACACAAGACACTATGGAACACAAAGCTTTTAGAATCTCATCCTGGAATATACAAGGTCTGAGGTCATCTGCCTTTGGCCTAAAGAGCAGGAACCCAGACTTCTTCAAAGAAATTAGAAATACAGACATTGTCATCCTACAAGAAACATGGTATAAGGGAGACGGACCCACTGGTTGCCCTCTAGGTTACAGACAGCTGGTAGTCCAATCCACCAAACTACCAGGTGTGAAACAGCGAAGAGACTCAGGGGGTATACTAATTTGGTATAGAGCAGACCTAACCCACTCTATGAAATTAGTCAAAACAGGAACATGTTACATCTGGCTAGAAATTAATGAGGAAATTATCTCAACAGAGAAAAATGTCCTCATGTGTGCTACCTATATCCCCCCAATAGAATCCCCATATTTTAACAATGACATTTTCTCCATCCTTAAGGGGAGATCAACCATTTCCAGGCCTAGGGACATGTACTAGTCTGTGGCGACCTAAATGCCAGAACAGGACAAGAACCTGACACCCTCAGCACACATGGGGACAAACACCTAACTAGATTATCAGACACTCAAGAAGAAGGTCTGATTTCATTATTACTGAAACAGGATACAAGTGGAAAATATAAAGATCCAGTCCATTTAAAAAATTGGAGGCCCCTTACACTTCAGTGTTGTGATGCAAAAATTATAGCAAAATGTATAGCGATTAGAATTAAAAAGGTATTGTCAGACATTACTCATTCTAATCAGACAGGTTTTTTACATGGACAATACATTGGAGATAATATAAGGCAAGTACTGGAAACAATAGAACACTATGAAAAATCTGGGAAACCAGGCCTACTATTCATAGCAGACTTCGAAAAGGCATTTGATAAAGTACGACTGGGGTTTATATATAAATGCCTGGAGCATTTCAATTTTGGACAATCTCTTATAAATTGGGTTAAAATCATGTATAGTAACCCTAGGTGTAAAATAGTAAATAATGGCTATTTCTCTGAAAGTTTTAAACTGTCAAGAGGAGTAAAACAAGGTTGTCCACTATCGGCATATCTATTTATTATGGCCATCGAGATGTTAGCTATTAAAATCAGATCCAACAATAATATCAAGGGATTAGAAATCCAGGGCTTAAAAACAAAGGTGTCATTGTACGCTGATGATTCATGTTTTCTTTTAAATCCACAACTTGAATCCCTCCACAGCCTCATAGAGGATCTAGATACATTTTCTAACCTCTCTGGATTACAACCAAATTATGATAAATGTACTATATTACATATTGGATCACTAAAAAATACAATTTTTACATTACCATGTAGTTTACCAATAAAATGGTCTGATGGTGATGTGGATATACTCGGAATACATATCCCAAATGAAATACATGATCTCACTCCAATACATTTGAATAGAAAGTTAGCAAAAATAGATAAGTTCTTGCTACCATGGAAAGGTAAATACCTGTCAATATGTGGAAAAATCACCCTGATTAACTCTTTAGTAGTATCCCAGTTTACCTATTTGCTTATGGTCTTGCCTACGTCTAGCGAACAGTTTCTTAAATTATATGAGAAAAAAATATTCCATTTTATTTGGAACGGCAAGCCAGACAAAATTAAACGGGCCTATTTATATAATGAATATGAATTCGGAGGACAGAAATTAATAAATATTAAAGCATTAGACCTATCACTAAAAGATTCAGTCATACAAAAGTTATATCCGAACTGGTTGTCTAGCAAATTAGTAAGATTGTCTCACCCAATGTTCAAGAATAGCCTCTTTCCCTTTATTCAGATTACAACCTCTCACTTTAAGTTATTTGAAAAGGAAATAATCTCACAAATATCACTATTTCTAAAACAAGCCATAGAAAGTTGGTTGCAATTTCAATTTAATCCTCCAGAAACGACAGAACAAATAATGCAACACATTTTGTGTTTAAACTCAAATATACTAATTGATAAAAATGTTTTAAAAATGTATAATCGTAAATGATATTATCGGTAGGACTGGTGGAGTTATGTCGCACAAGCAGCTAACAAAAACATATGGAAATGTCTGCTCTAACCAAAATTACAACCAAATAATTGCAGCCTTACCGCAAAAATGGAAAAGGAAAGTGGAAGGGGGAAAAAGTAAGGAACTTGTCTATCGGCCTTGCATTAAATAATATAATTGGTTAAATTGTGATAAATAAAAAAGTATACCAGTTTCATTTAAGGACCAAAGGATTGACAGCCGTCCCATATAGATTGCAAAATAGTTGGGAAGAGATTTATGACGTACCGATTCCATGGCATAGTGTTTATGAATTGATACGCAAAACGATGCCGGATTCAAAACGTACAATTTTTCAATTTAAATTATTATATAAAATTCTTGCTACCAATAGAATGTTATTTATATGGGGGATACAATCTTCCCAGCTATGCAGATTTTCCTGCAAAGAGACAGAATCATTAGATCATTTGTTTTGGTACTGTCCATTTGTAGCTTGTTTTTGGACACAGGTCCAGGAATGGCTAAAGGATTGCAATATTTACCTGAAGCTAACCCTGCAGATAGCACTACTGGGTGATCTGAAAAGTCATAGTCAATCGATCAATAATATAATAATACTTTTAGCGAAAATGATTATTTTCAAATTACGATCTGTAGAAACAATGAGAATAGAAAGGTTCAGAACTTTTGTAAAACATCACAGTACAGTTGAAAAATATATGGCAAATAGAAATCCAATATGGATGGTGTTAAGAGATAGATGGGAGGTGTTGAATGGAGCTGCAGGATGGGACTAATAACAACAGCTAATAACAACAAGATAACTACTGTAAAGCATACTGTGTCCATAATAAGCATATAGGTTATAGGTTGAGAGCTTTTGTGATTGAGCACAGTTAGAAAAATATAGCATATAGAAGCAAACCAGATGGACAATGATCAGAGGAAGTTCAGGAGTAAAAACAAACAAAATATAATTATTGTAGAATTTGACAGTGTCCATAAGTATGTATGGGCTGGAAGTAGAGCCCTAAGCATTGTTGTTCACTAGTTTACTCCAATTGGGGAAGGGGTGGTTAGGTTGGAAACTAATGAAGGGAAATATAATTTTCAAAAGGATATGTGTGTGTGTGTATGTATGTACAGTGGGGGAAAAAAGTATTTAGTCAGCCACCAATTGTGCAAGTTCTCCCACTTAAAAAGATGAGAGAGGCCTGTAATTTTCATCATAGGTACACGTCAACTATGACAGACAAAATGAGGAAATAAAATCCAGAAAATCACATTGTAGGATTTTTTATGAATTTATTTGCAAATTATGGTGGAAAATAAGTATTTGGTCACCTACAAACAAGCAAGATTTCTGGCTCTCACAGACCTGTAACTTCTTCTTTAAGAGGCTCCTCTGTCCTCCACTCGTTACCTGTATTAATGGCACCTGTTTGAACTTGTTATCAGTATAAAAGACACCTGTCCACAACCTCAAACAGTCATACTCCAAACTCCACTATAGCCAAGACCAAAGAGCTGTCAAAGGACACCAGAAACAAAATTGTAGACCTGCACCAGGCTGGGAAGATTGAATCTGCAATAGGTAAGCAGCTTGGTTTGAAGAAATCAACTGTGGGAGCAATTATTAGGAAATGGAAGACATACAAGACCACTGATAATCTCCCTCGATCTGGGGCTCCATGCAAGGTCTCACCCCGTGGGGTCAAAATGATCACAAGAACGGTGAGCAAAAATCCCAGAACCACACGGGGGGACCTAGTGAATGACCTGCAGAGAGCTGGGACCAAAGTAACAAAGCCTACCATCAGTAACACACTACGCCGCCAGGGACTCAAATCCTGCAGTGCCAGATGTGTCCCCCTGCTTAAGCCAGTACATGTCCAGGCCCGTCTGAAGTTTGCTAGAGTGCATTTGGATGATCCAGAAGAGGATTGGGAGAATGTCATATGGTCAGATGAAACCAAAATAGAACTTTTTGGTAAAAACTCAACTCGTCGTGTTTGGAGGACAAAGAATGCTGAGTTGCATCCAAAGAACACCATACCTACTGTGAAGCATGGGGGTGGAAACATCATGCTTTGGGGCTGTTTTTCTGCAAAGGGACCAGGACGACTGATCCGTGTAAAGGAAAGAATGAATGGGGCCATGTATCGTGAGATTTTGAGTGAAAACCTCCTTCCATCAGCAAGGGCATTGAAGATGAAACGTGGCTGGGTCTTTCAGCATGACAATGATCCCAAACACACCACCTGGGCAACGAAGGAGTGGCTTCGTAAGAAGCATTTCAAGGTCCTGGAGTGGCCTAAACAGTCTCCAGATCTCAACCCCATAGAAAATCTTTGGAGGGAGTTGAAAGTCGTGTTGCCCAGCGACAGCCCCAAAACATCACTGCTCTAGAGGAGATCTGCATGGAGGAATGGGCCAAAAAACCAGCAACAGTGTGTGAAAACCTTGTGAAGACTTACAGAAAACGTTTGACCTGTGTCATTGCCAACAAAGGGTATATAACAAAGTATTGAGAAACTTTTGTTATTGACCAAATACTTATTTTCCACCATAATTTGCAAATAAATTCATTAAAAATCCTACAATGTGATTTTCTGGATTTTATTTCCTCATTTTGTCTGTCATAGTTGACATGTACCTATGATGAAAATTACAGGCCTCTCTCATCTTTTTAAGTGGGAGAACTTGCACAATTGGTGGCTGACTAAATACTTTTTTCCCCCACTGTATATGTGTGTGTATGTGTGTGTATGCATGTGTATATGTATATGTATATATGTATATATACAGTGAGGGAAAAAGAAAACAATTGGTAACACACTACGCCGTGAAGGACTGAAATCTTGCAGCGCCCGCAAGGTCCCCTGCTCAAGAAAGCACATATACATGCCCGTCTGAAGTTTGCCAATGAACATCTGAATGATTCAGAGGAGAACTGGGTGAAAGTGTTGTGGTCAGATGAGACCAAAATGGAGCTCTTTGGCATCAACTCAACTCGCCGTGTTTGGAGGAGGAGGAATGCGGCCTATGACCCCAAGAACACCATCCCCACCGTCAAACATGGAGGTGGAAACATTATGCTTTGGGAGTGTTTTCTCTGCTAAGGAGACAGGACAACTTCATCGCATCAAAGGGACGATGGACGGGGCCATGTACCATCAAATCTTGGGTGAGAACCTCCTTCCCTCAGCCAGGGCATTGAAAATGGGTCGTGGATGGGTATTCCAGCATGACAATGACCCAAAACACACGGCCAAGGCAACAAAGGAGAGGCTCAAGAAGAAGCACATTAAGGTCCTGGAGTGGCCTAGCCAGTCTCCAGACCTTAATCCCATAGAAAATCTGAGGAGGGAGCTGAAGGTTCGAGTTGCCAAACATCAGCCTCAAAACCTTAATGACTTGGAGAAGATCTGCAAAGAGGAGTGGGACAAAATCCCTCCTGAGATGTGTGCAAACCTGGTGGCCAACTACAAGAAACGTCTGACCTCTGTGATTGACAACAAGTGTTTTGCCACCAAGTATTAAGTCATGTTTTGCAGAGGGGTCAAATACTTATTTCCCTCATTAAAATGCAAATCAATTTATAACATTTTTGTCATGTGTTTTTCAGGATTTTTTTGTTGTTATTCTGTCTCTCACTGTTCAAATAAACCTACCATTAAAATTATAGACTGATCATTTCTTTGTCAGTGGGCAAACATACAAAATCAGCAGGGGATCAAATACTTTTTTCCCTCAATGTATATACAGTGGGGAGAACAAGTATTTGATACACTGCCGATTTTGCAGGTTTTCCTACTTACAAAGCATGTAGAGGTCTGTAATTTTTATCATAGGTACACTTCAACTGTGAGAGACAGAATCTAAAACAAAAATCCAGAAAATCACATTGTATGATTTTTAAGTAATTAATTTGCATTTTATTGCATGACATAAGTATTTGACACATCAGAAAAGCAGAACTTAATATTTGGTACAGAAACCTTTGTTTGCAATTACAGAGATCATACGTTTCCTGTAGGTCTTGACTAGGTTTGCACACACTGCAGCAGGGATTTTGGCCCACTCCTCCATACAGACCTTCTCCAGATCCTTCAGGTTTCGGGGCTGTCGCTGGGCAATACGGACTTTCAGCTCCCTCAAAGATGTTCTATTGGGTTCAGGTCTGGAGACTGGCTAGGCCACTCCAGGACCTTTGAGATGCTTCTACGGAGCCACTCCTTAGTTGCCCTGGCTGTGTGTTTCGGGTCGTTGTCATGCTGGAAGACCCAGCCACGACCCATCTTCAATGCTCTTACTGAGGGAAGGAGGTTGTTGGCCAAGATCTTGCGATACATGGCCCCATCCATCCTCCCCTCAATACGGTGCAGTCATTCTTTCCCCTTTGCAGAAAAGCATCCCCAAAGAATGATGTTTCCACCTCCATGCTTCACGGTTGGGATGGTGTTCTTGGGGTTGTACTCATCTTTCTTCTTCCTCCAAACATGGCGAGTGGAGTTTAGACCAAAAACCTCTATTTTTGTCTCATCAGACCACATGACCTTCTCCCATTCCTCCTCTGGATCATCCAGATGGTCATTGGCAAACTTCAGACGGGCCTGGACATGCGCTGCATTGAGCAGGGGGACCTTGCGTGCGCTGCAGGATTTTAATCCATGGCGGCGTAGTGTGTTACTATTGGTTTTCTTTGAGACTGTGGTCCCAGCTCTCTTCAGGTCATTGACCAGGTCCTGCCGTGTAGTTCTGGGCTGATCCCTCACCTTCCTCATGATCATTGATGCCCCACGAGGTGAGATCTTGCATGGAGCCCCAGACAGAGGGTGATTGACCGTCATCTTGAACTTCTTCCATTTTCTAATATTTGCGCCAACAGTTGTTGCCTTCTCACCAAGCTGCTTGCCTATTGTCCTGTAGCCCATCCCAGCCTTGTGCAGGTCTATAATTTTATCCCTGATGTCCTTACACAGCTCTCTGGTCTTGGCCATTGTGGAGAGGATAGAGTATGTTTGATTGAGTGTGTGGACAGGTGTCTTTTATACAGGTAACGAGTTCAAACAGGTGCAGTTAATACAGGTAATGAGTGGAGAACAGGAGGGCTTCTTAAAGAAAAACTAACAGGTCTGTGAGAGCCGGAATTCTTACTGGTTGGTAGGTGATCAAATACTTACGTCATGCAATAAAATGCAAATTAATTACTTAAAAATCATACAATGTGATTTTCTGGATTTTTGTTTTAGATTCCGTCTCTCACAGTTGAAATGTAGCTATGATAAAAATTACAGACCTCTACAGGCTTTGTAAGTAGGAAAACCTGCAAAATCGGCAGTGTATCAAATACTTGTTCTCCCCACTGTATATATATATATATATATATATTTGCGAGAAAAAAAACATATGGGGGATTGGAAGTTATGCAGACAATTACATTGATGGAAGTTACAATCTATCTGAAATATTAAAGCTGATCTACCCCCTAAAAAAAAAAATATATATATATATATATATATATATATATATATAAATAAACACCTAGCTGGAGTTGACAGCATTCCCTCCCCCATATGCCCCCCTAGACACAACTACGACAACATAACCAACAAAAACGGGTCACAACCCATGCTGCTCTTTCGGACGCTGGGCATGTACATAGTCAATGGTAGGCTTCGAGGGGATTCCTACGGTAGGTACACATATAGCTCAAGTCTTGGCAGTAGTACTGTAGACTACTTTATCACTGACCTCAACCCAGAGTGTCTTAAAGAGTTCACAGTCAGTCCACTGACACCCCTATCAGATCACAGCAAAATCACACTCTACTTGAACAGAGCTATGCTCAATCATGAGCCATCAAAGCCAAAGGAACTGAATAATATAAAGAAATGCTATAGATGGAAGGAAAGTAGTGTTGAAATCTACCAAAAAAACAATTAGGCGACAACAAATTCAATCCCTTCTAGACAATTTCCTGGACAAAACGTTTCACTGTACTAGTGAAGGTGTAAACTTGGCAGTAGAAAATCCAAACAATATATTTGACCTCTCAGCTTCCCTATCAAATCAAAAAATGTCAAACTGAAAACCGAAGAAAATTAACAACAATGACAAATGGTTTGATGAAGAATGCAAAAACCTAAGAAAGAAATTGAGAAACCTATCCAACCAAAAACATAGAGACCCAGAAAACCTGAGCCTACGCCTTCACTATAGTGAATCACTAAAACAATACAGAAATACGCTCCCGAGCACATCAGATATCAGCTCAATGTAATTGAAGAATCCATAGACTCTAACCACTTATGGGAAAATTGGAAAACACTAAACAAACAAGAAGAGTTATCTATCCAAAACGGAGATGTATGGATGAACCACTTCTCCAATCTTTTTGGCCCTAAAACAAAGAACAAACAGCAAAAACATATCCATGATCAAATACAAATCTTAGAATCAACTATTAAAGACTACCAGAACCCACTGGATTCTCCCATTACACTGAATGAACTACAGGACAAAATACAAACCCTCCAACCCAAAAAGGCCTGTGGTGTTGACATTATCCTCAATGAAATGATAAAATATACAGACCACAAATTCCAATTGGCTATACTTAAACTCTTCAACATCATCCTTAGCTCTGGCATCTTACCCAATATTTGGAACCAAGGACTGATCATCCCAATCTACAAAAGTGGAGACAAATTTGACTCCAACAGCAACCTTGGGGAAATCCTCTGCATTATCATTAACAGCATACTCGTACATTTCCTCAGTGAAAACAATGTACTGAGCTAATGTGAAATTGGCTTTTTACCAAATTACCATACGACAGACCACGTATTCACCCTGCACACCCTAATTGACAAACAAACAAACCAAAACAAAGGCAAAGTCTTCTCATGCTTTGTTAATTTCAAAAAAGCTTTTAAGTGAATTTGGCATGATACAAATTCATGGAAAGTGGTGTTGGGAGAAAGACATATGACATTATAAAATCCATGTACACAAACAACAAGTGTGCTGTAAAAATGGGTAAAAAACACACACATTTCTTTCCACAGGGCCGTGGGGTGAGACAGGGATGCAGCTTAAGCCCCACCCTCTTCAACATATATATCAACGAATTGGTGAGGGCACTAAAACAGTCTACAGCACCCGGCCTCACCCTACTAGAATCTGAAGTCAAATGTCTACTGTTTGCTGATGATCTGGTGCTTCTGTCCCCAACAGCAGGTATATCTCACTGGTCATCCCCAAAGCCAACACCTCCTTTGGCCGCCATTCCTTCCAGTTCTCTGCTGCCAATGACTGGAACGAATTGCAAAAATCTCTGAAGCTGGAGACTCTTATCTCCCCCACTAACTTTAAGCATCAGTTGTCAGAGCACCTTACCGATCACTGCACCTGTACACAGCCCATCTGAAATTAGCCCACCCAACTTCCTCATCCCCATATTGTTATTTATTTTGGTCATTTGCACCCCAGTATCTCTATTTGCACATCATCTCTTGCACATCTATCATTCCAGTGTTAATACTAATTGTAATTATTTTGTACTATGGCCTATTTATTGCCTTACCTCCATAACTTGCTACATTTGAACACACTGTATATATATTTTCTGTTGTATTTTTGACTTTATGTTTCGTTTTACACCATATGTAACTCTGTGTTGTTGTTTTTTATCGCACTGCTTTGCTTTATCTTGGCCAGGTCGCAGTTGTAAATGAGAACTTGTTCTCAACTGGCTTACCTGGTTAAATAAAGGTGAAATAAAAAATACAAATAAAAAAACCAAGGAGGGCCTACAGCAGCACCTAGATCTTCTGCACAGATTCTGTCAGACCTGGGCCCTGAGAGTAAATCTCAGTAAGACAAAAAGAATGGTGTTCCAAAAAAGGTCCAGTTGCCAGGACCACAAATACAAATTCCATCTAGACACTGTTGCCCTAGAGCACACAAACAACTATACATACCTCGGCCTAAACATCAGCGCCACAGGTAACTTCCACAAAGCTGTGAATGATCTGAGAGACATGGCAAGAAGGGCCTTCTATGCCATCAAAAGGAACATAAAATTCGACATACCAATTAGGATCTGGCTAAAAATACTTGAATCAGTTATAGAACCCATTGCCCTTTATGGTTGTGAGGTCTGGGGTCCGCTCACCAACCAATAATTCACAAAATGGGACAAACACCAAATTGAGACTCTGCATGCAGAATTCTGCAAGAATATCCTCAGTGTATAACGTAAAACACCAAATAATGCATGCAGAGCAGAATTAGGCTGATACCCGCTAATTATCAAAATCCAGAAAAGAGCCGTTAAATTCTACAACCACCTAAAAGGAAGCGATTCCCTAATCTTCCATAACAAAGCCATCACCTACAGAGAGATTAACCTGGAGAAGAGTCCCCTAAGCAAGCTGGTCCTGGGGCTCTGTTCACAAACACAAACAGACCACACAGAGCCCCAGGACAGCAACACAATTAGACCCAACCAAATCATGAGAAAACAAAAAGATAATTACTTGACACATTGGAAAGAATTTACAAAGAAACAGAGCAAACTAGAATGATATTTGGCCCTAAACAGAGAGTACACAGTGGCAGAATACCTGACCACTGTGACTGACCCAGAATTAAGGAAATCTTTGACTATGTACAGACTCAGTGAGCATAGCCTTGCTATTGAGAAAGGCCGCCGTAGGCAGACCTGGCTCTCAAGAGAAGACAGGCTATGTGCATACTGCCCACAAAATGAGGTGAAAACTGAGCTGCACTTCCCAAATGTATGACCATATTAGAGACACATACTTCCCTCAGATTACACAGAACCACAAAGAATTCGAAAACAAATCCATTTTGGATAAACTCCCATATCTATTGGGTGAAATACCACAGTGTGCAATCACAGCAGCAAGATTTGTGACCTGTTGCCACAAGAAAAGGGCAACCAGTGAAGTACAAACACCATTGTAAATACAACCTATATCTTTTTGAATGGTTTATTTATTTTCCTTTTTGTACTTTAACTATTTGCACATCATTATAACACTGTATATATACATAATATGACATTTGAAATGTCTTTATTATTTTTGAACTTTTGTGAGTGTAATGTTTACTGTTAATTTTTATTGTTTATTTCACTTTTGTTTATTATCTATTTCACTTGCTTTGGCAATGTAAACAAATGTTTCCCATGCCAATAAAGCCCCATAAATTGAAATTGAGAGAGAGAGAGAGAGAGAGAGAGAGAGAGAGAGAGAGAGAGAGAGAGAGAGAGAGAGAGAGAGAGAGAAGTGTGAGAGAGAGAGAGAAAGAAAGAGAAAGAGAGAGCGAGTGAGAGAAAGTGTGAGAGCGAGAGAGAAAGAAAGTGTGAGAGAGAGAGAGCGAAAGTGTGAGAGTGAGAGAGAGAGAGACAGAGAGAGAGAGAGAGAGAGAGAGAGAGAGAGAGAGAGAGAGAGAGAGAGAGAGAGAGAGAGAGAGAGAGAGAGAGAGAGAGAGAGAGAGAGAGAGAGAGAGAGAGAGAGAGAGAGAGAGAGAGAGAGAGAGAGAGAGAGAGAGAGAGAGAGAGAGAGAGAGAGAGAGAGAAGGGCTAAAGAGCAGAAACCCAGACTTCCTTAAAGAAATTGATGTTGTTGATATTGTAGTACTACAGGAAACATGGTGCAGAGGTGATGTTTCCACAATAGAAAGTGGTATTGGAGGGAAAACATATGATGTTATTAAATCAATGTACACTAAAAACAAATGTGCGATTAAAATCGGCAACAAGCAAACAGACTTCTTCTCTCAGGGACGTGGAGTGAAACAGGGCTGCCCAATAAGTCCAACACTATTTAACATCTACATTAACGAATTGGCAAAAACATTAGAAGAATTGGCAGCACCTGGTCTCACCCTACACAACACTGAAATCAAGTGTCTGCTGTACGCAGATGACCTGGTGCTACTGTCTCCCACTAAGGAGGGGTTACAGCAGCATCTAGATCATCTGCACAAATTCTGTCAGACCTGGGCCCTGACCGTTAATCTAAAAAAAATGAATATAATGATATTCCAAAAAAGGCCCGGAAATCAGGATGACAAATATAAATTCTATTTGGACACAGTTCTATTAGAACACACCAAAAATTACACATATCTAGGACTAAATATCAGCAACACAGGTAGCTTTCACATGGCTGTGAATGAGCTGAGAGACAAAGCAAGAAGAGCATTATATGCCATTAAAAGGAATATTAAAATCGAAATTCCAATTAGAATCTGGCTCAAAATGTTCCAATCAGTTATAGAACCAATTGCTCTATATGGCAGCGAAGTATGGGGTCCGTCTCTAATACTGAATTTACCAAATGGGACAAACATCCAATCGAAATACTGCATGCAGAGTTTTGCAAGACTGTATTGCAAGTGCAAAGAAAAACTCAAAATAACGCATGTAGAGCAGAATTGGGCCAATACCCCCTCCTTATTCGAATAGAAAAAAGAGCCATCAAATTTTACAACCATCTAAAAACAAGTGACCCCAAACATTCCATCACACAGCTCTACTATGTCAAGAGATGAAACAAGAGAAGAGTCCCCTCAGCCAGCTGGTTCTGAGGCTCAGTTCACTAACCAAAACCAACCTCATAGAGCCTCAGGACAGCACTCAGAAAATCTGGCCCAACCAAATCATCACAAAGCAAAAAGAAAAATATATCACCTATTGGAAAGACACCACAAAAAATCAAAGTAAACTTCAATGCTATTTGGCTCTAAACAGACAGTACATGGTGGCAGACTATCTGACCACTGTGACTGATAGAAAACTGAGAAAAACACTGACTAGGTACATACTCAGTGAGCACAGTCTGGCTATAGAGACCGGTCGTCACAGGCAAACCTGGCTGCCCAGAGAGGACAGGCTGTGCTCACTCTGCCCCGGGGGAGAGGTAGAGACAGAGCTGCATTTCCTATTACACTGTGACAAATACTCAGACCTAAGAGAATCTTTCTTTCCCAAAATTATCATTCAGTACAAAGAATTTGAAACTATAAAAGAGGAAGAAAAAATCTAATATTTATTGGGTGAAAAGCCAAAATGTGCAATTTTGCCAGCCAAATATGTGTCCTCCTGCCACAACCTGAGGGACAGCCAGTGAAAAGTGTAATGTAATGTCAATAATATTTCCTGTTTTGTTTTGGCTTTCATAGCATGTAATGTGTCTTCTCAGTCATGTTGAGATTGGTCGACTACTATTGCTTTAATGTATTGTTATTCTCATTAATATTGTTGTTGTAGTTGCTGTTAATGGTAATCCCATTTCCACTACTACTATTATTATTGCTGTTGGTCCCACCATTTTTGTTATATGTATACTTTGACAATGTAAGTAATTTTACTTGCCATGTCAATAAAGTCTATTGAATTGAATTGAATTGAGAGAGAGAGAGAGAGAGAGAGAGAGAGAGAGAGAGAGAGAGAGAGAGAGAGAGAGAGAGAGAGAGAGAGAGAGAGAGAGAGAGAGAGAGAGAGAGAGAGAGAGAGAGCGAGAGAGAGAGAGAGAGAGAGAGAGAGAGAGAGAGAGAGAGAGAGAGAGCGAGAGAGAGAGAGAGAGAGAGAGAGAGAGAGAGAGAGAGAGAGAGAGAGAGAGAGAGAGAGAGAGAGAGAGAGAGAGAGAGAGAGAGAGAGAGAGAGAGAGAGAGAGAGAGAGAGAGAGAGAGAGAGAGAGAGAGAGCTTTGATTAAGATGTTCTGTCTCCTGGTTCTGTCATTTTGTGTGTGAACTATGTGAGCTGCTTTCCCAGATTCAGATTGCCCTTTTAGAATCCTTTAATGTCAAGGACTAGGCTTGTTTGTGTTAATTAATTAATGTCCTCTGTAAAGTGTATTGAGACACCTTGTAATCATGCACTTACAATGTACTTGATTTTAACTGTACCTCTGTGAAGACAGGTTTGCAGTATCCAGCCCCGAACATCAGGTTCTCCATGGACACCCCCATGGCTGATGGGTCAGTACCGTTCTCTGGAGAGCCCTTCCCCAACCAGGAACCCTTCCCTGTACGGGCAAAACTATGGAGAGGGGGGGGGGAGAGCGAGGGGGGGACAGAAAGAGAGCGAGAGAGAAGAGCAGTTAGTCCTTATGTAATCAATAGAGCGCTCAGAGTAATGGTTAATCAGGGTAATAGTGTCTGAACATTCACGTTAAGATATTGGCAGCTGGATTTATCACCTAAGTGTTAGGAAAACTATTTATTCAAGTAGCAGGCCAGTGGATGCACTCTCAGAGCAGGTTGCCAAACTAAACCCATTCTAAGGAGAGGAGTTACGTGGTGTGACAGCTAAGTAGTGATCATCAGTTTGACATGTTGGTGGTAAAGTAGCTAAGCAGAGTCACACACACACACACACACGTACACACACACACACACACACACACACACACATGCACACACACACGTGCATGTTTGCACAGACATGCACACACACACACAAACACACACAGTATTACCTGATGAGTGGTTGATGTAAGCCCACCAAGGATGCGTGAACGGAGACAGAGATGACGGACAGGTGGAAGTAGTCAAACATCACAGGTACATGGTGGTGGAGACCTCTCCTGGGGTGGAAGTGGAGACCCAGGGTTCTACTGCTGATCACTGGGACTGTCACGATGTCCCCTAACCTAGAGACAACACAGTTAGTATCTAACCCAGCCTGAGGACAACAACAGAGACAGGTAATGTCAGAACATTATACAGTTACAGCATCATACAGTTAATGTAGTGTGCCAAGGACAGTCAATGCCAGTTTAAAATGCATCGCGCAAAATTGCAAGCTATTACCTGTTTAAAGGACATAATGTTATGGGTTATTTAACTGTTATTATCCAGCTAGGACAATAGCAAATTTAAAAAAGCTAATTTCCCTCTGGGGCAATAAAGTTGAAACTTGAATTTGGTCATATTCTACACACACTAACACTGGGTGACTCCAAATAGTAGCAAAGTCTGAGAAGTTGTAAGGGCTCCAAATGGGATGTTTAATGAGCCATCCAGGAGACATTACAAACCATCTATATGTGGCCCACAGTACCTATTGAGCTATTGAGCTGCAACAGCACAAACACCCAGAGGTCACACTTGGAGTGACAGATCCAAATATGCAGATCCAACAGTAACTCATCCTTTACACACACATAGACAGACAAATGCACACACGCACACACACAAAGAGACACACTCATACAACATTTGTGCACACACATGTCCGCACAGAGACGTGGTAAAGTAGTGTTTTAAATTGACTAGTGTTTTTTCCTGACTATGCAGTCTGTCAGTCTATTAGAGCCAGAGGCTTTTCACTGGCAGGACATCATTAGGACCTGGACCTCAGCACTACTAACTGAGGACCTCTCAAAACTGAGGAGGGAGGGAGCGAGAGATGGGAGGGAGGGGGGATAGGATGAGAGACATAGAGATGTGGAGAAAGGTCAAATAAAATATGTAACCGAGTGTGTAACGTACTGTTCCTCGTTGTCTGTGAAGTGAAGGTCCAGCTTCAACTGAAAATCTGCTTCACTCAGAGCCTCTTCCACCTGTGGGAACAGAAACACAGTCACAACATCAACAAAACTGGATCAACCACAATTAGACAAATCAGCAAAGAAAAAAAATGCAGTTGGGTAATAAAACATCCATAACAGTGTAACAACATTATTGTGAGACATTAAACCATAAGCAGCTGTTAATGTGTCTATAGTATTGTCATTAGTTTCTCTACTGTATCTTCTGCCTGTTTATCTCCCTACAACATGCACACACACACAAACACACACACACATACACACCATGCTCTGTGTAGCAGAACAAACAGCATTGTCAAATCCTATTGATATTCTGATTGATTAAACACACGCTCTGGGGAAATGGAGTTCTATTTTTGTCCTTCTATCAGAGGGAGAGAGGGTGGGAGAGAGAGAGAGGGAGAGGGAGGGGGAGAGGGGCGAAGAGAGGAATGGGAGGGAGGGAGGGAGGGAGGGAGGGGGTAGAGGGGTAGAGAGAGAGGGGGTAGAGGGAAGAGAGAGAGGGGGTAGAGAGAGGGGGGTAGAGGGTAGAGGGAGAGGGGGTAGAGGGGGTAGAGAGAGAGAGGGGGTAGAGGGGTAGAGAGAGGGGCTAGAGGGGTAGAGAGAGAGTGGGTAGAGAGAGAGAGGGGGGTAGAGGGGTAGAGAGAGAGGGGGTAGAGGGGGAGAGAGAGAGGGGGTAGAGAGAGGGGGTAGAGGGGTAGAGAGAGGGGGTAGAGGGGTAGAGAGAGAGGGGGTAGAGGTGTAGAGAGAGAGGGGGTAGAGGGGGAGAGAGAGGGGGTGTAGAGGGGGAGAGAGAGAGGGGGATAGACAGAGAGAGAAAAGGAGTTAACCTCTGGAAGAAGAGGGGATGGCTGAAATCTGATCTACCCTTCCAGCCCACAGCCTCTCTCTCTCTCTCTCTCTCTCTCTCTCTCACCTTCACATAAATAATGTGTCATACATTTAATGAAAAATTCTAAATTTAGGAGACTTGCCAGGTAGGTAGCCGACTTTAAATAAATAAATTAGGAGAGCTGACCTGCCATGTAGCCAACAAGCTGAAGATCAATCTGACAGTCACATGCTGATTGAACCAGGGTTCATGTTTAACTCTGTAGGTTAGATTGTAGGTAAGATACCTGTAAATAGGTAGTAGATTAGACTGTCGGTAGGTAATCTCATCACAGAGGAAATAAGGTAACGTTTCATACTTATGTGAAGGTATATGAGATGGCTCTAAGACGGGTGACTAGTTTCTACCACCTCCTGACCCGGCCTCAGCCTGTAACTCTCTCTCTCTCTCTCTCTCTCTCTCTCTCTCTCTCTCTCTCTCTCTCTCTCTCTCTCTCTCTCTCTCTCTCTCTCTCTCTCTCTCTCTCTCTCTCTCTCTCTCTCTCTCTCTCTCTCTCTCTCTCTCTCTCTCTCTCTCTCTCTCTCTCTCTCTCTCTCTCTGTCTGTCTGTCACAGCTGATGAATCTTACCCTGTGGCTCTGTCTGACTCCACAAGAAAAGCAGAAACATTAGATTTTTGGGGGGTCATGCTCAGGGTGGAACTATATGACACTTCATCAATAGAGCTGTCTGGCATCTCCACAAGCTTCCTCAGTCTGTCTCACCCATACTGCTCAGTCTGCACCACAAGCAAATCACTTTCAGATCCAACAAGTGAAGAGTTTTATTCCAAAACGCTATATATCCATTTTCAGAAATGTTGGTAAATTAGCTTTTGTTTAAAGAAATTATGAAAGTGATGAGTTTTTTCACTTTCTAATCATGGCATGGGGTTATTAAATGACAGACATATTTGTTTAAAATCTATCACCTGATGGTTTCATTTCAGAGAGACAAATGATCATGTTTTTTTGCTAAATATTATATATCCGCCTCACTCTCAGAGAAATAAGTAGTACTGCTAGGTTTTACACATTCAAATGTAACAAATAACTAATTTTTAATAAAGAACTGTACAAATTATACATTTGTGACATCAATATATATTTATTTTTTATTTTGTTTTTATTCAATACAGTAATATGTGATCTGTATGTAAAACATCTACATTTGACATTTCAGTCAATACAGTAAGTGCATTCATCTTATATACAAACATTCCATTCCAGCTAAACAATAGATTTTCATACACATCTAAAATCGCTTAATAAAAAATCTGAGAACAGTAATATTTTTGCACACACATGAAGGTACCAATAAGCAATCATTTCTGATGAAAAAACACAAATGTGAAAAATTGGTTGATATAGCATTTGGGAAATAAACTTTTTAAGTGGTTAAATTGAGCTTGTGTGTGTGTGTGTGTGTGTGTGTGTGTGTGTGTGTGTGTGTGTGTGTGTGTGTGTGTGTGTGTGTGTGTGTGTGTGTGTGTGTGTGTGTGTGTGTGTGTGTGACTCACCCTCTCCCCGTCCAGCAGCAGGTGGACCTTGAAGAGCATGCGGTCATTGACGTTGACCTCTTGGTTTCGGTAGAGGATCTGGAAGATCCGGCTGAACACTGTAGTGTCCTCATGGATCCCATCATGGACCCCCGCAGAGCTGAAACTACAGTCACCTGGGGGGGAGGGAGGGGAGAGAGCATCATCGTCAGCAGTATCTTCATCGTCATCATCATCATCATCATTATAATCACCATCAGTGCTGCCTCTGCCTATAGGCAGACTACGTGCTGCGCGCAGGGCCTGGCAGCAGCTAGGGGGCCCCCGACCAAAAAATTATAACTTGTCTGTCTGTCTATTTTTGCATGTATTTTTTGGAAGTCAGTTGGGGTCTCAACTTATTATTGACAGTTAGAATAGTAGAAATTTGGTAGTGCATCAGCAGTTTTTCTCTTGTTATGTCAGTAATTGACACTCACTCAATTAGCCCATGTCAGTTAACCTTTTATAGATTGCTACGTAAGTTAGTCTAGCCAGCTATCTAAACCTTGTAGTAATCATGGCTGAATTACTGACCAGGCAAGCGCAGGGGCCCTGACCTCCTGGGAGCCCACATTGATTTTGTTAGTTACTCTCACTCAGATATCATATGAACCTGGTATAAGCCATGGCAAAATGTGTAGAATTGCAGGAAATTAGCTTTAAAATGGCAAAGGCTTCTCTCCATCTCATGGCAAAATGTGTAGAATTGCAGGAAATTAGCTTTAAAACTGCAAAATAAATTCTCCACCCAATTATGAAATGTGTAGAATTGCAGAGAATTTGCTTTCAAACTTTCTCTCCACATAATTGAGACTCAGAAGCAGTGCTGAATGGATTATATATAATCTGACATTTTTCTGGGTATAAAAATAAATGGTTTTCCAATAAATCTCTATATAGTCAGTGCTGTTTTCTGCTTGTTTCTGTAGAGTAGATGTCCAGCTGGCTGCTGGATGTGCAGCTGTGATAGGCATTTGAAGGAAGCACCCCCCCCCCCCACCCCATCCCTCTGTTTCTCTGTCTCTTCTCTCTGTTCTCCCCTTCTCTCCCTCTCTCAGCAGCCCTCTCCAGAAAGAACAGTCACTTCAACCAGCATGAGTGTCAGATTTTGTACTAAATTTAGTGAAAGGCAGTGTGGCTGCTGTGTTTTGGCAGCATGATGTCCTACTGCTAGTGGAAATACAGTCATTTAATTTCAAACCAATCATAGCCTGGCTATTACAGATGAAGGGTCAGTTTGTCAACAGAGTTGTAATGAGGGTGAATGCTCAGTACTCCAGGCTCATCTAAAAACATGGCATCTCTAGTTCTGCTCTACAGGGAGGGGGCAGAGGGAGACAGTGAGCAGAACTGGCAAGGCACTAAAGAGGCTTCACTGTGATTTAAAGGGATGCAATTAGTTATGAGTAATAAGAGTACAGATATACAGTATGTTTGCAACCAAAGCATCAATATTCTACAGCAATACAAAGGAGATACTTCCAACTTTAAGCCTTCAACCACTGTACCACTCTGCACATACAATAATTATCTCTCTCTCTCTCTCTCTCTCTCTCTCTCTCTCTCTTTTCTCTCTCTCCTCTCTCTCTCCTCTCTCTAATTTCTCTCTCTCTCAGCTCTTCTCTCTCTCTCTCTCTCTCTCTCTCTCTCTCTCTCTCTCGCTCTCTCTCGCTCTCTCTCTCTCTCTCTCATCTCTCTCTCTCTCTCTCTCTCTCTCTCTCTCTCTCTCTCTCTCTCTCTCTCTCTCTCTCTCTCTCTCTCTCTCTCTCTCTCTCTCTCAATTCAATTCAATTCAATTCAATTCAATTCAATTCAATTCAATTTAAGGGCTTTATTGGCATGGGAAACATATGTTTACCTTGCCAACGCAAGTGAAATAGATAATAAACAAAAGTGAAATAAAAAATAAAAAATGTACAGTAAACATTGCACTCACAAAGGTTCCAAAAGAATAAAGACATTTCAAATGTCATATTATGTGCAAATAGTTAAAGTACGAAAGGGAAAATAAATTTACAATGGTGTTTGTTCTTCACTGGTTGCCCTTTTCTTGTGGCAACAGGTCACAAATCTTGCTTCTGTGAGTTTATCAAAATTGGATTGGTTTCAAATTCTTTGTGTGTCTGTGTAATCTGAGGGAAATATGTGTCTCTAATATGGTCATACATTTGGCAGGAAGTTAGGAAGTGCAGCTCAGTTTCCACCTCATTTTGGGGGCAGTGTGCACATAGCCTGTCTTCTCTTGAGAGCCAGGTCTGCCTATGGCGGCCTTTCTCAATAACAAGGCTATGCTCACTGAGTCTGTACATAGTCAAAGATTTCCTTAAGTTTGGGTCAGTCACAGTGGTCAAGTATTCTGCCACTTTGTACTCTCTGTTTAGGGCCAAATAGCATTCTAGTTTGCTCAGTTTTTTTGTTAATTCTTTCCAATGTGTCAAGTATTATCTTTTTGTTTTCTCATGATTTGGTTGGGTCTAATTGTGTTGCTGTCCTGGGGCTCTGTGGGGTTTGTTTGTGTTTGTGAACAGAGCCACAGGACCAGCTTGCTTATGGGACTCTGTAGCTGATGGCTTTGTTATGGAAGGTTTGGGAATCACTTCCTTTTAGGTGGTTGTAGAATTTAACGGCTCTTTTCTGGATTTTGATAATTAGTGGGTATCAGCCTAATTCTGCTCTGAATGCATTATTTGGTGTTTTACGTTGTACACTGAGGATATTCTTGCAGAATTCTGCATGCAGAGTCTCAATTTGGTGTTTGTCCCATTTTGTGAATTATTGGTTGGTGAGCGGACGCCAGACCTCACAACCATAAAGGACAATGGGTTCTATAACTGATTCAAGTATTTTTAGCCAGATCCTAATTGGTATGTCGAATTTTATGTTCCTTTTGATGGCATAGAAGGCCCTTCTTGCCATGTCTCTCAGATCATTCACAGCTTTGTGGAAGTTACCTGTGGCGCTGATGTTTAGGCCGAGGTATGTATAGTTGTTTGTGTGCTCTAGGGCAAAAATGTCTAGATGGAATTTGTATTTGTGGTCCTGGCAACTGGACCTTTTTTGGAACACCATTATTTTTGTCTTACTGAGATTTACTCTCAGGGCCCAGGTCTGACAGAATCTGTGCAGAAGATCTAGGTGCTGCTGTAGGCCCTCCTTGGTTGGGGACAGAAGCACCAGATTATCAGCAAACAGTAGACATTTGACTTCAGATTCTAGTAGGGTGAGGCTGGTGCTGCAGACTGTTCTAGTGCCCTCGCCAATTCGTTGATATATATGTTGAAGAGGGTGGGGCTTAAGCTGCATCCCTGTCTAACCCCATGGCCCTGTGGAAAGAAATATGTGTGTTTTTTGCCAATTTTAACTGTACACTTGTTGTTTGTGTATGTTTTTCCTCCTCACTCTCTCTTTTTCTCTCTCTCTAGCTCACTTTCCTCTCTCTCTCTCTCTCTCTCTCTCTCTCTCTCTCTCTCTCTCTCTCTCTCTCTCTCTCTCTCTCTCTCTCAGCTATTCTCTTACTGTTTGTGTGACATAATACCTTTAGAGTTAAGCTACAGTAAGGAGGCAGCAGAACAGTAAATGCTAAACTAATTCATATAACACCATCCTGACTTAACAAACCACAATGTTTTTCTATATGAATAATAGTCATTAAATGTCTGGGGTTCAGAAGTGAGACAATCCTTCACACCTTGTCTGAAGGGCACCAAACAATTGAAATGTCAAGCACACAACCCTTTAATCTCTCACAGTACGGTGGGTGGATTATTTCCCAAGTCTCTGTGGTTGATAAATGTCTTTCTCCTGGCTGGCCGGAGCGGAGCGTATCATTGGCTGGTGAATTTATGGCTGGTAGCCCTGTCTGTCTTTGAGGCTTATAGTCGTAATACGTGACCTTGTAGAGGAGGAGTGCAGGAGAGGGGACGGAGATGGGGAAGAGGGCTGCGGCTAAGTCCTCCAATTAGAATATGGATACATAATGCTACTGTACAGTGCATTGCTGCAATGTAGCTAGTGACACTCACTGTGTACAGATACTATGGCAATGCTGTACTGTGTGTGTGCAGGCAATCCTGATACTGCGGTCTAGGCTACATGAATATTCTGCACTACAGCAAATGATTTGTAGATGTTATTGTATGGCAGTGCAGAGATAATAAGTACAAACTATTATTGCTGAATGTGCACATTGTGGATTTGGCTATTTCAGCCACACCCGTTGCTGACAGGTGTATAAAATCGAGCCCACAGCCATGCAATCTCCATAGACAAACATTGGCAGTAGAATGGCCTTACTGAAGAGCTCAGTGACTTTCAACGTGGCACCGTCATAGGATGCCACCTTTCCAACATGTCAATTAATCAAATTTCTGCCCTGTTAGGGCTGCCCCGATTAACTGCTGTTATTGTGAAGTAGAAACATCTAGGAGCAACAACCGCTCAGCCGCGAAGTGTTAGGCCACACAAGCTCACAGAATGGGACCGCCATTCTGAAGCACGTAGCGCGTAAAAATCGGCTGTCCTCGGTTGCAACACTCACTACCGAGTTCCAAACTTCCTCTGGAAGCAACGTCAGCACAATAACTGTTCGTCGGGAGCTTCATGAAATGGGTTTCCATGGCCGAGCAGCCACACACAAGTCTAAGATCACAATGCACAATACCAAGCGTCAGCTGGAGTGGTGTAAAGCTCGCCGCCATTGGACTCTGGAGCAGTGAAAATGCATTCTCTGGAGTGATGAATCACGCTTCACCATCTGGCAGTCTGACGGACAAATCTGGGTTTGGCAGATACATTTACATTTTAGTCATTTAGCAGACGCTCTTATCCAGAGCGACTTACAGTTAGTGAGTGCATAAATTTTTTCATACTGGCCCCCCGTGGGAAACGAACCCACAACCCTGGCGTTGCAAGCGCCATGCTCTACCAACTGAGCTACACGATACCAGGTGAACACTACCTGCCCAAATGCATAGTGCCAACTGTAAAGTTTGGTGGAGGATAAATAATGGTCTGGGGCTGTTTTTCATGGTTCGGGCTAGGCCCCTTGGCTCCAGTGAAGGGAATCTTAACGCTACAGAATCCAATGACATTCTAGACTATTCTGTGCTTCCAACTTTGTGGCAACAGTTTGGGGAAGGCCCTTTCCTGTTTCAGCATAACAACGCCCCTGTGCACATAGCAAGGTCCATACAGAAATGGGTTGTCAAGATCAGTGTGGAAGAACTTGACTGGCCTGCACAGAGCCCTGACCTCAACCCCATCGAACACCTCTGGGATGAATTGGAACGCCGACTGCGAGCCAGGCCTAATCGCCCAACATCAATGCCCGACCTCACTAATGCTCTTGTGGCTGAATGGAAGCAAGTCCCCGTAGCAATGTTCCAGCATCTAGTGGAAAGCCTTCCCAGAAGAGGGGAGGCTGTTATAGCAGCAAAGGGGGGGCTAACTCCATATTAATGCCCATGATTTTGGAATGAGATGTTCATTCACATACTTTTGGTCACAAACTGATAGAGTAAAATCCTATGCTATTTTATACTGCACAGCAACATGTGAAGCTCCTCCATACAAAAGGCCTCATTGACCTGATCAATACCTCCCTGCCTTCCCTACATAGGTCAGAGTCACATCCAGATTATTACTGAGTCAGTAGGAGGATAGGAACAGGTGGCTGGCTAAATAAATGCCTGAGTGTCACATTCAATGTCAGGGTCAGACAACAAATGGGTTTTGCAGCCGCAACCATGCATGCCCTTGTCAAAGAAGGAACACAACACAGTCACGCAGGCGCGCCCACACTGTTCCCTGCGTCCTGTTCCAATCATAATGAACTATAAATAGATTTTTTATTACAGCAAATCAGATAATATGCCTGGGTCTTCCTGGTTATCCAGAGGACCAGATCTGTCTGCTAATGCTGATGGGACTACAGTACAGTACAATGACAGTGTGTGTCGGCCCAGTCTATTGGAACAGTCATGCGTATCTAGAAAATATATTCTCAACACTAACATTTAGGAATGGCCACTGAAGTCAACACAATTGTAGTTGTAATGCAACACAAAGGGAGAAATTACATCATGCATTTTAAGCTAGATTTATCAGCCTGATTTCCACATTTCCTCACAGAGAGAAAACACTCTCCACCAATAACAAGAAGGCTTATTACTATTAGGCTATTGTTATTTTTACTGCTGCTCTTTAATTATTTGTTACTTTTATTTCGTATTATTTTATTTTATATTGTATTTTTTTGGGGGGGGGGGTGGGGGTATTCTTTCTTAAAACTGCATTGTTGGTTAAGGGCTTGTAAGTAAGCATTTCACTGTTGTATTCGGCGCATGTGACAAATACAATTTGATATGGCATATAGAAGCAAACCGGATGGACATCATGAAAATGATCGGAGAGGTTGAGAGTAGAAGAAGTTCAGGAGAAAGAACAAACAAAATGTAATTACTATAAAATTGACTGTGTCCATAACATGTAGATAGTGGGTATGGGCTGGAAGTAGAGGCCTAGGCGTTGTTGTTCACTAGTTTACTCCAAGTGGGGAAAGTGTGGCGGTGTTGGAAAGTAATAAAGGGTAATATATATATATATATATATATTTTAAAGGATATGTATGTGTATGTATGTATGTATGTATGTATGTATGTATGTATGTATGTGTGTGTGTATGTGTGTATATGTATATGTATATGTGTATGTATGTGTGTATGTGTATGTGTATATATATATATGTATGTATATGTGTATAGAAGTGATGCAGACAATTACATTGATGGAAGTTACAATCTATCTGCAATATTAAGCTGATCTACCCCCCAAAAGGGCTTGTAAGTAAGCATTTCTCTGTAAGGTCTACACCTGTTGTATTCGGCGCATGTGACAAATACAATTTGATTTGATTTGATTTGATTAAACAGAGAACATGAGAGGAAGCTGGTAGCTAGAAGTAACACGCTGTTACTTCTCTGTTGACATGTCCAAGGACAGCTTTCCTCTGTTCTCTCAACATACACTACCAGTCAAAAGATTGGACACACCTACTCATTCAAGGGGTTTTCTTTATTTTTACAATTTTTTAGAATAATAGTGAAGACATCAAAACTATGAAATAACACATATGGAATCATGTAGTAACCAAAAAAAGTGTTAAACAAATCAAAATATATTTTATATTTGAGATTCTTCAAATTGCCACCCTTTGCCTTGATGACAGCTTTGCACACTCTTGGCATTCTCTCAACCAGCTTCACAGAAAATAGTAAAAATAAAGAAAAACCCTTGAATGCGTAGGTGTGTCCAAACTTTTGACTGGTACTGTACATGTATTTTGTTTTAAATCTGCCATATAACTCTGTCATGTTATAACAAAATTATTGTGAATACTTTCACACCCCTAAACTGATTGTTTGAGAAAATGTAAAACAGGCAGGAACTGGTAACTTTGTCACTTCTCTTTCTGTGGGACTATCTTCTGAGAAAGAGAGGGACTAGTTTCTCTGGTACAGAACATGCATAGTCTAAAACTCAAATTAATGGACATTTAAAGCCAGCTGAGGCACTTGCAATGTTTAAATAATTAGTTAACACAATGATGTTCAATAAACCTTTTAGTTTCACATTTCTAAGACAAAGATGGGCAGTTTTCATGGCTGTCTTAGATTCCTGCACATTATGCAACACTGAAGCACCCCATAGTTAAGTGCTAATGGTGGCCTGTTGTATGAGGCCTAACCAGATGGCATAACACCTCAGAAACATGAATAATATGGGCCATACAAACAGTTAGCATGTGGTACAGACTGAATTCCTCCAAAACGTTTCAGATTCCAGAGAGTGACTGTAAAACAAAACTCAACATACAGTATCTTTCAACACAGAATCCCTGGCCTGAGCCCCCTGATAACAGTCAAGAACAAGTCTCCAACACAGCATACTACCAACACTCTACTGTTCCCATTCACTATAGTTTCAGTGGCCACACACTATAAAAAGGAGACATTGTGAAAGATTACTGTTTTCAGAAACATCAAAGGAAACTGTCCAAAGAATGTGGATCACAGAAGATGATCGTAATCATGTATTAGGCTGGTAACCAGAACATTCTCTCTGTCAGACACGCATGATCCTCTCACACTCAAATCACCAGAGTCCCTGACCTAACATGCTGCATAGATACAGACAGTGTCCCAACCACTGGCAAGTTATGCATGAACTCAAACTACCAGTATATAACTCTCGGTATGCTACAAGCTGGTGTGGGTCTTGGCTACCTACCCATTGCTGGAATCAGTGAGATTCATACTATAAGTGTGGGAATTAGTCTCTGTAAAACTCCAGAAACGGTTCTATGGCATCTATGGTATCTTTCAGCATGACCTGGAAAGAACCTGTGGTCTGTAACTAGGGCCCAAAAACTCATGGCCCAATCTATAGCAAATGGAAAACATACTGCTGCTTCAGAGTTCAAACTATGCATTAAAACTACCCAGCGTTATTGAGATAAAACACAATGAGAGAAGGGATAATTCATTACCTGTATTCCCTGGTGTTGTTGCTATCAACCTGTGTGGTACACGGGGAGAGACCTTCAGCGCTGCTCGGACCTGGTAGAATCTGGAGGGAGAAAACAATACAATACCTTCAGTTATTACACAGATGTATGGTCTTAATTTGAGCCAGTTTGCTACAGAGGGAAAATAATTCTGCAGCAACAGAAACTGTGAATGATTATATAAATGTTGTAGACCTCCACAAGTCTGGTTCATCCTTGGGAGCAATTTCCAAACGGCTGAAGGTACCACGTTCATCTGTACAAACAATAGTACGCAAGTATAAACACCATGGGACCATGCAGCCGTCATACCGCTCAGGAAGGAGACGCGTTCTGTCTCCTAGAGATTAACGTACTTTGGTGCGAAAAGTGCAAATCAATCCCAGAACAACCGCAAAGGACCTTGTGAAGATGCTGGAGGAAACAGGTACAAAAGTATCTATATCCACAGTAAAACGAGTCCTATATCGACATAACCTGAAAGGCTGCTCAGCAAGGAAGAAGCCACTGCTCCAAAACCGCCATGAAAAAACCAGACTACGGTTTGCAACTGCACATGGGGACAAAATTGTACTTTTTGGAGAAATGTCCTCTGGTCTGATGAAACAAAAATAGAACTGTTTGGCCATAATGATCATTGTTATGTTTGGAGGAAAAAGGGGGGTGGCAGCATCATGCTGTGGGGGTGCTTTGCTGCAGGAGGGACTGGTGCACTTCACAAAATAGATGGCATCATGAGGAAGGAAAATTATGTGGATATATTGAAGCAACATCTCAAGACATCAGTCAGGAAGTTAAAGCTTTGTCGCAAATGGATCTTCCAAATGGACAAGCATACTTCCAACGTTGTGGCAAAATGGCTTTAGGACAACAAAGTCAAGGTATTGGAGTGGCCATCACAAAGCCCTGACCTCAATCCTATTGAAAATGTGTGGGCAGAACTGAAAAAGTGTGTGCGAGCAAGGAGGCCTACAAACCTGACTCAGTTACACCAGCTCTGTCAGGAGGAATGGGCCAAAAGTCACCCAACTTATTGCGGGAAGCTTGTGGAAGGCTACCCGAAACGTTTGACCCAAGTTAAACAATTTAAAGGCAATGCCACCAAATACTAATTGAGTGTATGTAAACTTCTGACCCACTGGGAATGTGATGAAATAAATAAAAGCTGAAATAAATCTCTCTACTATTATTCTGACCTTTCACATTCTTAAAATAAAGTGGTGATCCTAACTGACCTAAGACAGGGAATTTTTACTAGGATTAAATGTCAGGAATTGTGAAAAACTGCGTTTAAATGTATTTGGCTAAGGTGTATGTAAACTTCCGACTTCAACTGTACATAGCTGTACGACACATCACTACACATACCACACACATACTACTGCATATGAAACAAATGTTCCGAATTGAAAAAATAGCTGCATTCCATTGCATCAGCCCCGGGGCTAGTATTGTCCTGTTAAACACAACTGGTAAGGAATTGTACAAATGTACCTTAATTATTAAAAAGGACAGGATCAAATGGCAATAAATAATACATTACTCATAATAATGCACATCCATTCTGTGGAGTCTGCTGCTGTCTGTGCTTGAAGTTCAACAGTAGTAGAGCTCTGTACAATAGCTGATAAAAGTGATATTACATCCCTAATACTATCATTTGTAATTGTCTCTTGCATACATGGTACTTATCGTAAGAGTAGGGGTGTTAACCCCAGTGTCCTGGCTAAATTAACCCCCCCTCCCATTCTCCCAGTAACTATTCCCGAGGTCGTTGCTGTAAATGAGAATGTGTTCTCAGTCAACTTACCTGGTAAATCAATGTTTAAATATAGAACATGTAATATACTATTATCATCCTGCAAATGCTGACATACAGCATTCCCCCGTCAAAAAGATATGGGTATGAAAAGTGCAGTGAAACGCGCATCTTCAGTGGTCACTTTAATGTTGTGTGAATGGATGTGGTTCTGTGTAAAAGCATTGGGTCCCCTGAGACCCATCGGCGATGGAAGAGACCAGATTCTAGCTGTGAGCACAGACCTGGCATCATCGGGGTTTTAGCGAGTGACCACCTCTGGAAGATGGAGGCGTGACAGTGGAAAAGGTTTTGAAGGTTGATTAATAAATAAGGGTTGAGTCATCGTTCGAAAAAAAGCTTTAAGCAGGTGACAGCGCAACTGTACGAAACGCATTGTAAGGCCCGTTATGGTTAGAGTCAGAGTGTACTGTGGAAAAAAAGATAACAGAGAGAACGGGGATGTGGATACGATATTCAATATACCTGTAGTCTGTCTTGATATCATGCACTGCCTCATTATGATATTTGAACACATTTCAAATACAAACAACAGTGGAAACATGCATTCATTGTGGCGTTGTACCTGCTGCTAGTTAGAACGTAATAAACAGATGGTTCCTGGTTGGCAGAGTGCATTCTGGGTATCACACACTGGGGATGTATTGGCAACCAGTACAGACTAATCAATACTTCTTCAAATGGACTTCGAATGGAGACATGCTCCTAGAAACTACAGCCAGGATTATCAATCAAACCAGATTATAACATTAAGAGCAATGTTAGAAGCGACTAATTCACCATTCATTAAGCTCAACTAGAAGGCCTGCGCTGCTCTTATCACCATCTACTGGTTCAAAACATCAAAGACTTTTGTTTAATGCAATAACTCTTCTATAGGGTTTGAATAAAACGTACAAGTATATAAAACGTACAGACCTACTCCCTCCTTGATGCTGTTTGGAGCAGAAACATGGCAGACATGGCCATCCATAAAAACTCAAATATTAGTGCACTCAGGCTTAGCTAAGGATTATATCATGAAAAAGCTTTAGCCCCCCCCCCCTGTCCCCCACCCGTCCTATTTGGAGCCAGGAAAATCTTATCTGGGTAAAGCTGGCCTTTCAGTCAGCCAGAGTCACAACCCAGAGGCTAGCCAGATGCCAGGTTATAATCTCTCAGCAGATACACTGTATCTGTATTGGATGAAGATGACCCTATTCTACATCGTATCTGTGTCCCAGATAGCACCCTATTCCCTATGTAGCGCACTACCAGGGCCCATATCTGTCCTCAGACACATCCTGCCGTACGGCATAAAGATTACCCTTTTCTAAATCATAACTGTCAGTTTTATCGTTATCATTAAGACTGCAGTGGGTATGAATATTAACTATGAGGCAGCCAGAGATACAGATGGAGACTGTCAGACTGTGGTTTGAACCCAAGTCTCCTACATGCCACAGGAATGTGTTAGCCCTCTGAACTAAAGCCTAACAATTAGCCCGGGGAGCTGACCCAAGTCTTCAGGTCACTTGGCAAGGTTACTCATCACAGGAGTGTGATTCACCGGTCCACCTCCGTTACACTCACCCTCTCTGGAAGAGATCCACATTGTGAAACTTGTGCAGCTCTACAGAAAACTCCAACGTTCCCTGTACTTCAGACATGATATGTACCAGGTCATCCCCTGCAGAGAGAAAATATAGTATATCAATCAATATAAGGTGCAGTTATTTACAGTTATAAGGTGCAGTTATCTACAGTTATAAGGTGCAGTTATTTACAGTTATAAGGTGCAGTTATTCACAGTTATAAGGTGCAGTTATTCACAGTTATAAGGTGCAGTTATTTACAGTTATAAGGTGCAGTTATTCAGAGTTATAAGGTGCAGTTATTCACAGTTATAAGGTGCAGTTATTTACAGTTATAAGGTGCAGTTATTTACAGTTATAAGGTGCAGTTATTTACAGTTATAAGGTGCAGTTATTCACAGTTATAAGGTGCAGTTATTTACAGTTATAAGGTGCAGTTATTCACAGTTATAAGGTGCAGTTATTTACAGTTATAAGGTGCCGTTATTTACAGTTACATACAGTATTTCAAGACCTGAGAAAGACCCAAGGGGTCAAAATGTTGTCACAATAGACACACACTGTATTGCAGTGTGAGGAACACACTGGAAAAAGCTCTATTGCACTACACCCATTGTGTTATGATTGCAGTGACAAAGGCAGCAGTACCTTCATGATTCATCAGTGAATTCATGGCCAAGTAAGCATCCTTTCACAAAATAACAAAGAAAAGGCATTCATAAGGAATCCAAATCAAATCAAACCATGACATTTATCATCTAATCATTGAACACAGTCATTTGTCTTCTTCACTGTAGAGATTGTGTGACTCAGTTGACCTTCGGAGGCCTCACAGTGAGAAGCACACTGGCATTTAGGGAGGAAACCCCAGACTGGATATAGAAGCTCCTCTTCACACACTCACACACTCACACGCACACACACACACACACTCCTCCACCATGGTTTCTAATTAGACAAACAATGAGTCATTCAGGAAGCGTTTACCTTGATCCTTCCACGTCCCAGGAAGCTATTCACAGAGTCAACAGTCACCAGACTGCACACAACCTCAGCATGGAACATTGAGATTAATGAAGAGAGAGACACCCGGGATGAAGTTTTAGAAAAAGGTTGTAAATTGATGGGACGGCTCCTGCTGTACATGTGAAAGTGTTGACTCACAATCTAACTGTCTTTCCCATTCCCTCCTTAATGTGTTTTCTAATCATAATGACATCATGTTGTAGACTGTGCTCTTTGACACATTTACTTTGACATATTGGTCTTTTAGAAATAAATCTAGCCTTCTTCTCAATTCTGACATCATTCTCTTGAGTGCCTTTTATCGTGACAGTAGTAACAGTAGTTAGCAATAGCATGGGTAAGATTGTTATTGCGATGCATTATTACAGTATCATAGTTGCTGTTGTGTTTCCTGTCTCTGTTTTGATTAAGAGGCTGACATGATAAACTTCTACTAACGAGTCACAGTTATTAAACAGTTGATCTATTCAGCTTGTTTGATCCCCATTTAATAACTCTACCATACATAAATTAAAAATATATGCCATTTAGCAAACTCTTTTATCCAAAGCGACTTACAGTTATGCGTGCATACACTACCGGTCAAACGTTTTAGAACACCTACTCATTCAAGGGTTTTCCTTTATGTTTTACTATTTTCTACATTGTAGAATAATAGTGAAGAATTCAAAACTATGAAATAACACATATGGAATCATGTAGTAACCAAAAAAGTGTTAAACAAATCAAAATATATTTTATATTTGAGATTCTTCAAATAGCCACCCTTTGCTTTGATGACAGCTTTGCACACTCTTGGTATTCTCAAAACTCTGCTATTCTAAAACTTTTGACCGGTAGTGTACATTTTAAGTAAGGGTGGCCACGGGAACCGAACCCACAACCCTGACGTTACATTTACATTTTAGTCATTTAGCAGACGCTCTTATCCAGATACAAGCTCAATGCTATCTCTACCAACTGAGCCATACATATGGACCAATGAGGACCCATCAACTAAAGTTTAGCCACGCCTGTAGGACATAATCTATCAGTAAACTAAGCAAAACAATTATATAAAACATTCTGCATCGCATTCGCTATGTGATCTGCATTAAAATCTACTTCCAAAAACAATCGGAAACCATGCAAAAAGCTATTTGTCCCCGGTAAGGGGTCGAATGATCATGTTTTTATCTGTGATCCCTTTGTTTTGATGTGTCTTTGAAGCTAGAAGAGTGTATAACAACAATACGTAACATGTTGTCCCCATTATGCCAAATCCTAAAGTGTCGTAAAGAGCATTAAAACGTCCTTATTGCCACTATAATTAAAATGTTTATGCATAGAAATTACAGTATGCAGATTAGTGTTATAAAAGAACAAAACAATTTGTCTGTATTTTCTCAGTGAAAAAGTAACTTTGCCTTTCAAACTTTTTTATGTGATTCAGATTCAGAACCCCAGGCCTAGAAGATTATTCTCTATTTAGAAGGCAGAGAGCCTGGGAAACACAATAACAAAGCCTCCTACTGTACTGTGTGATCCATTATCCCGCTGCTGATGAAAACCACCTAAAGGGAGGGAAGAGATATGTGACACAGCATTGCTGCCTTCTGCTGACATGACTTTTTCTGTCACATTGACATGTGAGGGGGCAGGCAGACACACACACACACACGTGCACACACACACTCGCGTGCACAGACACACATGCACACACACACTCCCCTGCCGAAACTGGCTACTTTAATAAAGGTTATGATAGGGTGCTGAGGTTTGTGCTGTGCCAGTCCGTGGGCCATATTAACAGTGACCTGTCCTGACACAGAGCCTTGACCCAGCATCCTCGGACAGTTGGTGGAGTGAGAGGATGTGGAGGATATTGTGCTGCTGTGTAAAGAATGATGTATTGTACATCAGTGTTGTATTGTAGCCTCTGGGCTCTGTGGCAGTGTGTTGCTGTTTAGTTAGCTACACTTAGAAAAAAGGGTTCTGAAAGGGTTATTTGGCTGTCCCCATAGGAGCACCCTTTTTGGTTCCATGTAGAACCCTTTTTGGGTCCACGTAGAACCCTTTTGGGTTCCATGTAGAACCCTCTGTGGAAAGGGTCCTACATGGAACCCTAAAGGGCTCAACCTGGAACCAAAAAGGGTTCCTCAAAGGGTTCTCCTATGAGGACAGCCGAAGAACCCTTTTAGGTTCTAGATAGCACCTTTTTTTCTAATCGTGTATAACACAATGGAAAATGCGTAATTTATTTGGTTAAGTCTTTTTCTCAAGGCTCAGGTCTAGTCAGCTGTTGTCAGCTGTATCTCATTGAGTCAAAAGCAGGAGCTCTGCATTTTCCTCACTCTGTCTGGGACATACAGGCTACAGCTGGGACTGAACACTGTGTGCCTTACAGAAACACAGGAGGTTGTATATCATTCAATCTCTCTCTCTCTCTCTCTCTCTCTCTCTCTCTCTCTCTCTCTCCATCTCTCTCTCTCTCTCTCTCTCTCTCTCTCTCTCTCTCTCTCTCTCTCCTCTCCATCTCTCCATCTCTCTCTCTCTCTCTCTCTCTCTCTCTCTCTCTCTCTCTCTCTCTCTCTCTCTCGCTCGCTCGCTCTCTCTCTCACTCTCTCGCTCTCTCTCTCTCTCTCTCTCTCTCTCTCTCTCTCTCTCTCTCTCTCTCTCTCTCTCTCTCTCTCTCTCTCTCTCTCTCTCTCTCTCACACACACACACACTGTATATGGTACTGTATATGGCGTAGGCTGCATTCTCTCCCCTGATGATCAACCTCGGCAGAAATTGATCAATAAATTAATGACATTTTAGGGCGATTAAATAGGTCAAAGGCACCATCGCTACACACCATAGAATTACATAGAACTTTGATAGGATCCTTGTGCTCCACACACACAAACAGTTTCAAGGGTATTACATGTCTACAATCATTTCCTTATTTCTACTGAGCTCGTCTGCTTGCGCTGATGATGATGTCGATGATGATAATGATGTCGATGATGATGATGATGATGTCGATGATGATAATGATGTCGATGATGATGATGATGATGATGATGTCGATGATGATGATGACCTTCACTTACACTGTAATTCAAGTGCTAAAACAGATGAAGCCTAGACAGAATACTAGGACCTGCAAATTGTTGTCCAGTATAATATGCTCTTCATCATTTACCATGCTAGTAGCTGATGGGGATGCTCTGAAGTCCAATTACAATAGGCCATCTAATGTGCTGCTGCTTGTGGCCATATCCTGCCGTTCTGATGAGCTAGCTGGTAAAAAATCATTAAACTCTAATCATGACAAAGTGCCACCTGCTTGGGTTACAGACACTCTTTCAGATGACTATTTAATGCTGAGTGCTGTTACACTACTGAGTCTGGGGCTCTATGAGGCTATTACAGGTTACACTACTGGCATTTTAGTAACTGAAATAAGGACAAAACCCAGCACACTCGTAATATTTGTACATAAGCCTACGAGTAGTTGGTAGACCTGAAATAGTCTAGAAAAAAAGAACGTCCGCACTGAAAACATTGATTCAAATGTTATTTTTCACCACAATGCTGAGACTGCAGAGTCTGCAGGTAGGCTACCGTCTCTGTTTCTACTTCTGACATCACAGTATAACCACATACACTACATGACCAAAAGCTCGTCGAACATCTCATTCTAAAATCATGGGCATTAAAATGGAGTTGGTCCCCCCTTTGCTGCTTTAACAGCCTCCACTCTTCTGGGAAGGCTTTCCACTAGATGTTGGAACATTGCTACGGGGACTTGCTTCCATTCAGCCACAAGAGCATTAGTGAGGTCGGGCATTGATGTTGGGCGATTAGGCCTGTCTCGCAGTCGGCGTTCCAATTCATCCCAAAGGTGTTCAATGGGGTTGAGATCAGGGCTCTGTGCAGGCCAGTCAAGTTCTTCCACACCGATCTCAACAAACCATTTCTGTATGGACTTCGCTTTGTGCACGGGGGCATTGTCATGCTGGAACAGGAAAGGGCCTTCCCCAAACTGGTACCACAAAGTTGGAAGCACAGAATCGTCTAGAATGTAATAGTATGCTGTAGCGTTAAGATTTTCCTTCACTGGAACTAAGGGGCCTAGCCCGATCCATGAAAAACAGCCCCAGACCATTATTCCTCCTCCACCAAACTTTACAGTTGGCAATATGCATTTGGGCAGATAGCGTTCTCCTGGCAACCGCCAAACCCAGATTAATCCGTCAGACTGCCAGATGGTGAAGCGTGATTCATCCCTCCAGAGAACACATTTCCACTGCCCTAGAGTTCAATGGCGGAGAGCTTTACACCACTCCAGCTGACGCTTAGGCTTGTGTGTGGCTGCTCAGCCATGGAAACCCATTTCATGAAGCTCCCGACGAACAGTTCTTGTGCTGAAGTTGCGTCCAGAGGCAGTTTGGAACCCGGTAGTGAGTGTTGCAAACGAGGACAGACGATTTTTAAGAGCTACGCGCCTCAGCACTCGGCGGTCCCGTTCTGTGTGCTTGTGTGGCCTACCACTTCGCGGCTGAGCCATTGTTGCTCCTAGACGTTGACTTCACAATAACAGCACTTACAGTTGACCGGGGCAGCCCTAGCAGGGCAGAAATTTGACGAACTGACTTGTTGGAAAGTTGGCATCCTATGACGGTGCCACGCTGAAAGTCACTGAGCTCTTCAGTAAGGCCATTCTACTGCAAGGTTTTTCTATGGAGATTGCATGGCTGTGTGCTCGATTTTATACACCTGTCAGCAACGGTTGTGGCTGAAATAGCCGAATCCACTAATTTGAAGGGGTGCCCACATACCTTTGTATATATAGTGTATCTCAGGATCAGAGGGGGACATTATTCAGAGTAGCAGCCTACTGTAGATACTAGCCTATATTTGGAGTGAGTATTTGGAGAGGCATAACTGAGACAACGGGCCAAGCGTAGGTGTAATCATAGCACAGTCACAGTGCCATGACAACCGGTTAAATGTTTACACGCCATCGTCACATGACAGGAAATTAATCTCACATATTCACCACATAATGAACCCTCATCTCACGGAGCAGACCACAATGAAAGGCAAAGACACCATCCCTACGAATAAATACAACATACTGGAATAAAACAACATCATCCCACAGAAAAGACACTCCAGCACACTGGTATCCTTATATGCCACACAATAAATGAAATAGCTATTTTCTTGGTTTTAAGACCCATTAGCCTAAATGTATTGCTGAGTTCCAAGAATCCCAGTAGGACTATAATGGAGTAGTACACTAATCTGTCTCTCCATGCACCGTCTGGGACTAGGCTATATGTGATGTATGAACTACCTGCTTCTTAAAGGAGCACTCCACCCCAAAACTATCTTTCGGTATTTGTTTCAATAGTCCTTTGTTGACATAGTCCCAAAATGTTTTGCTTGTCAGTACTCAAGTTTTCAAGATATGTAACTTTCAAAATGATCCCCGTATGATGTATTTTGCATATTGGGACTATATCAACAATGGACTAATGAAACAAATACCAAAATATAGTTTTGGGGTGGAGTGCTCCTTTAAAAGCCACCATCCTTATGAATAAAGCACCTAGTAAGGAAAGGAGCTGAAGTGAACAGATGTGATACAGAGAGAGACTGACTGACTGTGTAACGGAGAGAGAGGATTATGTAAATCATGTGATAGTGAACTCTGGGCCAAGTTCTTCTAAGGACATTAGCTACTGTAGAAATATTTTGTTTAGATCACAGTCACACATACATTTGAGAAAGGGTGGAGAGTGGGTGGGGGGTTGCAGTGACTTACTGAACTTGCAGTTACGTTCTGTGCTGATAACATGATCTCGTATTTATCCAAAGGTTCTAATATAATATATCATAGCAATTCACCTCAAGGCATCCAACTAGACGAGGAACATAACATTAGTGTGACCTGTGTGCTGTTGGTACAGTGGTTGTGGCTGTTGGTACAGTGGTTGTGGCTGTTGGTACAGTGGCTGTGGCTGTTGGTACAGTGGTTGTGGCTGTTGGTACAGTAGTTGTGGCTGTTGGTACAGTGGTTGGAGGGTTGAGCGTGGTGGAATAAGATGTCTAACAGCAGACTGTGCGAAGCATCAATGTGTCTCCACACAAAGGTCCCCTGTGGTCTGACTACATTTTGCCCGGAGCGGATTGACCTGGGTGGGTTGAAGTCAGCTGGAAAATCCTAGTTTTACAACTTCAGGAATCTGCTGTGTGGGTCTGCTGAGGTGCTAGGAGAGTAGACTGTTCACCAAGCGCACAGCTGCATGCAGTGTGCTGCAGACAAAGCACCTGCCCTCCGCTAAGCAGACCTTCAGTCATAGAAATAGGTTAGTAGGAATCCACTGCACTTGAATACCATCACTGACATGGAAATCTCTGAAGTCTGTTACTTTTTAACCTCATCTCTTTTTAAACGTATATTATCTTATGTATAACCCAACATAGGCTACTAGCATAGAATCACCCATGTGATAGCAACATAGGTCATAGTGATTCTTGCTAGGATTCTGCATACACCGTGGGTAAGAGGGCTTGCCATACACCAGGTGCCACTTTTAAACTAGCTGCTTTGTTTTGCCTAGTACTTAAAATGACTGATGTCTGAATTGTGTAGCTGTCAGTCCATCTAAGTCCTGTCAGTTGTGGTTAGATAAAACACACTAAATCAACACTCAAACTATTTCAAATGATAAAGCAGCTATGGTTTTTGCCAAACGTTTTCCATAAAATGATTTGCTCTGTGTGTGTGTGTGTGTGTGTGTGTGTGTGTGTGTTTGTGTGTGTGTGTGTGTGTGTGTGTGTGTTTGTGTGTGTGTGTGTGTGTGTGTGTGTGTGTGTGTGTGTGTGTGTGTGTGTGTGTGTGTGTGTGTGTGTGTGAATGTGTGTGTCGGTGTGTGTGTGTCAGTGCGTGCGTAGCAGACACAACGTTCTACTGTTGGTATTTTAGTGATGCTGCTATTATAGACTTGTCAACCTTTTAACCGTAACGAAATTATGAGCGGGCGCTTTGACAACAATTTAGCGGCCGGGTCTGTTACAATCTTGTCAAAACATTCTCCGTTTCACAATACAGCAGCAAGCAACAACCGGCCCGTTATATTCTCGGTCTGTCTCACTGCACTTTGATGGACAGTGAGGATAGCTATAGTACAATGTAACCCCTTACCTTGCTCACTGATGCGCTGCGAATCCCCACGCAATACCCAGAGTCCAATAATGTCTAATTAATATCCACAAGGCTTTGGCTTCACAACCTGCATCGACCTTTGCCTTTCCGTTCTGCGGATGTATGATGCCTTCCTTGTCTGTGTTCAGTGTTTATATCGCTGTTGTAAACTGCTGCTCAACGCTTCTCCTGCTGCTGCTGCTGCTGTTGCCATGGTTATCCATTCAGCTCATGTATCCTCTTCTTCTGCAGTGCAAACCACTTGCGAACAGCCTCCTAGCTTAGCTTACGTTTCCCCAATCATGACAGTAATGTTCAAATAGTCTAAGTGGTGCGCCTGGCCTGTCTCGTGGTTTAGCTTCGTGTTTATCCTCTGTCCGGTGGTTGACACATCGTTTCGGGAGAATATTAGCAGTGTCCTGCAGTGGCCCCTACCTGCTTGCGCACTGTGCGTACAATTGACGGGCTGACGTCACTGCCGGTTGAGAAATTAAAACCACGAACTAGCCCACCTGACAACTTTCACCAGCACTATCAACATAAATACACAATAGGCTATGTTTACAGTCATTGGATTGTTAGCATTTCTTAGTTTGGTGTATAACAACAAGTAGGCTATTACAGGATGGGGAAGCAAAATAGCCAACAAGTCATGGAGTTATGAGTTCAGGTAGGCCTCTGTGCTTCAGTAAACAAAATACATAGGAGGGGTGCTCAACAACAATGACAGTAATCCAGTGATAGGGTTTACCCAAGAAAAACTTCAAAAAATATTCATTCCTGGTAAAGGTTGGAACAGGCAGAGATACACTAAACAAAAATATAAACGCAACATCAAATCAAATCAAATCAAATTGTATTTGCCACATGCGCCGAATACAACAGGTGTAGACATTACCTTACAACAACATGCAACAATTTCAAAGATTTTATTGAGTTACAGTTCATATAAGGAAATCACTCAATTGAAATAAATAAATTAGGCCCTAATCTATGGATTTCACATGACTGGGAATACAGATATGCATCTGTTGGTCACAGATACCTCGTGCAGCACGACACATCTACTTCGCATAGAGTTGATCAGGCTGTTGATTGTGGCCTGTAGAATGTTGTCCCACTCCTCTTCAATGGCTGGACGAAGTTGCTGGATATTGGCGGGAACTGGAACACGCCGTCGTACACGTTGATCAAGAGCGTCCCAAACATTCTCAATGGGTGACATGTCTGGTGAGTATGCAGGCCATGGAAGAACTAGGACATTTTCAGCTTCCAGGAATTGTGTACAGATCCTTGCAACGTGGGGCCGTGCATTATCATGCTGAAACATGAGGTGATTGTGGCGGATGAATGGCACGACAATGGACCTCAGGATCTCATCACGGTATCTCTGTGCATTCAAATTGCCATCGATAAAATGCAATTGTGTTCGTTGTCCGTAGCTTATGTCTGCCCATACCATAACCCCACCGCCACCATGGGGCACTCTGTTCACAACGTTGACATCAGCAAACCACTCACCCACACAATGCCATACACGTGGTCTGCAGTTGTAAGGCCGATTGGACGTACTGCCAAATTCTCTAAAACAACATTGGAGGCAGTTTATGGTAGAGAAATGTACATTCAGTTCTCTGGCAACCGCTCTGGTGGACATTCCTGCAGTCAGCATGCCAATTGCATGCTCCCTCAAAACTTGAGACATCTGTGGCATTTTGTTGTGTGACAAATCTGCACATTCTAGAGTGGCCTTTTATTGTCCCAAGCACAAGGTGCACCTGTGTAATGATCATGCTATTTAATCAGCTTCTTGATATGCCACAACTTTCAGGTGGATGAATTATATTGGCAAAGGATAAATGCTCACTAACAGGGATGTAAACAAATTTGTGCACAACATTTGAGAGAAATAAGCTTTTTGTGCATATTAATTTTTTTGGGGATCTTTTATTTCAGCTCCTCATGAAACATGGGACCAATACTTTACATGTTGTGTTTATATTTTTGTTCAGTATATTTACAGTATCTTATCATGCTCAGGCTTTATTCCGTGATCTGATGTACACAGGTTTAGCCTACTGTACACAGGTATAGCCTACAGGTATAGCCTACAGGTCTTATCTAAGGGCCCAGGGTTAATCTCTAACAGGTTGTACCCATCATTATCCCCCATGCAGCCGACAGAAGAGGGATTGCAGGTGTGTATACTGAGTCATGTGACCAGAAGCATCTATAACTATCTGGTACAGGTATAAACACTTCCTGTAGTTATCTATATAGTTATTCATATGTGCTGTTAGGACCTGCGGAGTGAAATGTGTTTTTCTCTCTCAAACAGAAGTCCTGTGTTTAGCAAGACCATCATCAGAGATGGCATTGAGACTGACTTGCTGCATATCATTCCTTTACAGTGTAGGACAAGGCTACCCATAGGACACAGTTCAGACACTAGTCTACAACAGAAATAGAAGCATTTACATGGGGGTAGAAAAAACGAAGGAAGGGAAGCGCTGCTAAGGTACACAATAACAGATTTTGGTAGACTCTTTGGTAAAAGGGGTAAATTGGTCATCAAAAAGAAAGGAGGACCAAGGCAGTCTTCATATAATTAATTAAAATGCCTTTATTTGTATGGCATGTTCAATGGAAACAAAGTTTAAAAACTCAGACGCGTTTCGGCTGCATGGGTTCATTGAGTTCTCCGTAAATGGCCCTTGCCAGCAATCTATCAAAACTTGATCTAAACACAGTCCATTAGAATTACACTAAATATATGTTTTATTGTAACATACACCAGATAGATGCTATGAAATTTTTTACAGGGTCAGCCATAGTAGTACGGCACCCCTGGAGCATATTAGGGTTAAGTGCCTTGCTCAAGGGCACATTGACAGATTTTTCACCTTGGGTATTTGAACCAGCAACCATTCAGTTACAGGCTCAATGCTCTAACCGCTAGGCTACCTGTCGCCCTAGTGTGTTTGACCAACTGAGTTCAAACCCTGAGTCTCCTACGCACCATAAGACTGTGTCAACTGGCTGAGCTAAAGTCTAAACGTGTTGTTGTAAAAGCCCAGAGAGTTCCTCTCCTCTCAGGACGGACCAGACCAGGCTGTTGTGAATGTGACTCAGTAGGTCATGAGTCTGCTAGTCATGAGGTCTGGGCTGGCTGAATAATCACAAGTTGTTTTGGCTTTTCTCTCTCTCCTCTCCTCTCTCCTCCCCCTTTCTATCGGTCTGTACTTTCATTGAAGTCACAAGTTCTCCATTACCTAGCTGGACATATGATCAACCTCACACAACTCAGTTGGGGGACTCAGTCAGTCACTGTACTGTAGGCCTATCAAGTTACCCTACAGCAGAAAATGAAAACTGTGTTGTAGCAACTTCATAATCATTGATTCGTGTAATGTAATATAGAAGTGAATACAGTATCTTATCTTTGACCTTTTTATTATTGGTCGTAGCAGGCTGCAGTGTATCAGATGGCTTTGAGGTTAGCAATCTCTCTGATACTTGATAAGATAGCTAGTTCTTTGATTGACTATTATGTAGTTATGACTAAACATACAGTACTTGAATCAGTTAGGATCAATTTCACTTGACAGATATGCAATAATGTACAGCTATGCAATAAAGAATATTGTGAGAGACATAATAGTCTATTATTGTGTAATGTTAAATTTGCAGGCCTTTTGTTGTTGTCCCTAGGACTTGACAAACAGCTAAACATACAGTATATCTATCACCAAGTCTTCTAAAAAGCCAATCACACTCCATATAAGATGTGTAAAACCAATCAACCCTGTCTGTGTGGACCAGGACCTTTTAATTAAAAACCAGGTATTTTCTCACCTCAACAATATAGAGGCATTCTTCGGGTACAGTAAAGGACCTACACGATTATGAAACTATCCGTCCTCCATCACTCTACACTCTCCTCTATCCCTATCCCTAACCTGCAACATAAAATTATTAACAGAATTACACACAGCCAACACATAGAGTATCATTAGGGGGCACAGTGAAGGAGAGAAAGAGAGGGAGGGAGGAGGAGAAAAGGTGTAACAGGAGGAAGGGAAGGCCTAGAGGCCTCCAACATGTCTTTTAAGTGTTGGTAATAAAACCGAGTCGCCACCTCCTGAATAGCTCCTGTCCAATGGGAACCCATTGAAGCAGGTTTTATGTGTCTTATGTGTCCCAGTTTGAGCATCCCCAGCCCTGGTCCCACCAGTCAGTCCTCACCATGCTCTCCCAGCACCAGGACTGATCTTCAGGGGGAACTAACCTAACGTTCATGTCTTTAGCTCCTGCTCCTTTACCTCACCCACTGCTGTCTGTCTGTCTGTCTGTCTATCTGTCTGTCTGCTCTTAAAGCCCTGCGTCGCCCCTCGCTCCTAGACGGGAGTAGAACATGGAGCACCACTGTGCTCTCTTGACAAGGTAAGAGCTTTTTGAATGATACATGTATTATTAACGTAGTTATTTATATGTTGAAGTGGTAATATCTGGGTGGATTGGCATATTTGTGTGTTCCACTTGACTCTGACCTTGGTGTGGGGAAATCGTGAGGTAAGAGTTTAGTCAGGCTTACTGTTGTCTTAACATAATATATTTTTAATTGATTCATTCATTCTAGTCTGAGGACTTGCTAATTAGGAAATTATGAACAGTATGACATTCTCTCAGTAGCAGTGTTTCCCAAACATTTCCTCTTGTATCCTCAGCCATTCCACTTATCTGATGCATTCCAGAGCCAGATTACGCCATTCAAATACTGTAATGAGAGGCTTGGTTATTAGTTGACCAGTTGAATCAGGTGTGCTACAACTGGAATACATCAAATAACTGGAATGGCTGAGGGTACTACAGGAGAGATTTGGGAAACAGTGCTCGGTGGGAATCTACTCATTTCATCACTGATACATTTAGTGAGATATTTCATCTGAAAATATATATTTTGTAATGAAAACTTAATGATTTCTACTATCAGATTTCTAGTATTAGATTCCCCTGAATCATTGACTCACTCCAGAATAATGACAAATCCTTGCAGATCTTTTATTAGAAATAGGAAATATTCGTGCTTGAATTTATACAGCCATAAAATTAACCAGTGATATTGGAGGCTGGTTAATAGAAGCTCCATGGCCAGAGGCCAAGATTGAGATAGCACAGCTTTATAATCTGGCCCGAATGCACGCACACACACAGACTATAAACCTTGCTTTGTGGGTATTCAAACAGGGGGAAAATAAAAGATGTTAAACCTTAAGAACAAAACTTCCTTTCCTCCTTACCTCTCCAGTGGGGTGGTCAACTGTGTCTTTGTCATGGCTTATGGCTCTGTTAAAAAGCTGTCTGGCCTCTCGAATAGCCCCTGTGGTCTGTCACCTTTTGACCCCTGTGGGGACGAGAGTGACACACACACACACACACACACACATATTTTTGACTTTTATTGCCCTAAAGCTTTGTCTGGGGAATGCTCCCAAATTATTAGCTGACTAATTAAAGTGAGTGATAGGTTTAATTTGTAAGGCTGAGCTGCAGAGAGTGGAACAGGGATCCAGTTGGTGTAATTAAGACAAATGAGAGCAATGGAAGTCACGCCAGGAGAGCTGGCTTACTACACGGTCCAGGCTCTGGGACGCTGAGGGACAAGGCCATATGAGTGGCACAGCGAGGAGGCCAGAAAACATTCAAACAAGCTCTGGATGCTGGAGAGCACACACTGTGCTTTTCACTCAGAGAGAGTAATGACTGATCACCGAGTTGTAATTGCTCTTGATGAAAGAGGCACAATCTTGAAGATGTTTATGTTCTTATCAGTAATGCCCTTGACCTTTCACGACACAGTACTATAGACTAGAAACTCTGGCTGAGATGCAGCATATTGATTAAAAATTTTCCCCTGAGAATAGAGTTGTTGAGGTTGTTTCCCTGTTGACTTGGTTTATAGTTTAATCTGTGGCCTGAGAACATAGTATGGGAAAAAGTCAAAACACAATTGCTTTTACAAATATATTTTCTGCAGCTCAAGAGCTGATGTTAAGACAGCTGTCAAGCTTTCCCCAGACCATCAGTGTCAGAATGTTTTTGATGCTATTTCTTGCTGTGACAGTTTATCTCCAGAGGTTGGAAGTCTACTGTACACAAGGCATCAAAGAACACAAAGCTTTCCTTTCCTGTATGTTACAGCATCAGACTGGATCTAAGGACAAATGCAAATTAAAATGCCCCAAAGCTGTTAGCATAGAAGGACATCTCTGTTGTGAATGAACCCCTATTAGTGCTACATTGTATTCTCTTTCTTTCTCTCTCTCTCTCTCTCAATTTCAATTTCAATTTCAATTTAAGGGCTTTATTGGCATGGGAAACGTGTGTTAACATTGCCAAAGCAAGTGAAGTAGATAGTAAACAAAAGTGAAATAAACAATAAATATTAACAGTAAACATTACACTCTGAAGTTTCAAAAGAATAAAGACATTTCAAATGTCATATTATGTATATATACAGTGTTGTAACAATGTGCAAAGCTCTCCCTCTCTCTCTCTCTCTCATGCCTCACACTAAAGCTGCTCAGCACAACTAGTGCCCACATGGAAGTGCAGGGAAAGATCATTTCACAGTAAAGGTGGGTGTACTGTACTGTGGTCCAGGGTTCCTGTCAGTGAAAGCCCTCCCCATAACCATTATAAGGTCAGGGCTGTTCTTGGCTGCCAGGTAGATAGATTGATGGGCATGGGGAGATGCAGGGCTGCCAGCCTGTAGTTATTTGGGCAGCATCCTCCATGGTGAAGCATATATATGTTAGTGGCTAACTGCCTCTTCCCTCTCTCCTCTGTAGGGGCCTTGCTGAGTAAGCCATTAGTCACTTCTCTGACAGCACCCACCTCTCTCTCCCTGTCTTCCCTGTCTCCTTAAAGTCGGAATCCGTAGCGATGAAACTGCCACGTTCGTTTGCGATATTACAACAACAAAGACGTTACTTCAAACAAAAATCAATTCGCGGACATCATTGCACGTGCGATAGAACAGCAGAGTATGTACTGCAATTTGTTCTTCTTCTTGATGCTGGAGATCCTCACTGCCGTTTAATAAACAAAACAAAAGCAATACCAAATGTGCCGAGGGGCGCTGTTTCTCCTAATGCAGATCAAAGCTTTAACACACCACTGATCATCTCTCTTTCTAAAATAGACCTCCATACACCATTACACACTGCCTTGGTGCCTCGGCCCATCACTCCATATCACCCTGCCTGTCAGCCTTCTGATAGGGCTGATGAAAAGGCTGTGGAGGGTTGAGGAAAACAAGGCCAGGGGAGGGAAAGAGATAGAATTGTCTGTGGTGCAGTCTAATTTCTTACTCTGTGGAGTCTGAGGACACACAACACAATGTTGTGGTTTTATGTAGTACACATTCATGTGTAAGCCGCAGGGGGTTGGTGGCATTAGTGGAACGGTATCAAACACCATGTGTTTGGTGCCATTCCATTCGCTCTGTTCTGGCCATTATTCTGAGCCGTCCTCCCCTAAGCAGCCTCCTGTGGTGTAGGCCTATGTATGACAACAATGGCTGTCTTTCTACGACACAATGTCTGTCTTTACTGTGTGTAGTTATTACTCCACTATTTCTGTAAGCTTACTTAGTATGGACAGACATTCGTATTCTGGAGTTGAGCTAATGTATTAGACAATGTACACTCGTGTCTGGCATAACTAAAACAACACCCGACTGCTTATGAACATCATCATGACACAGTTTCCCCCATGACATGTCAAAGGAGAAATGTATGGGTTTCTGTATTGCTGGTGCTCCATGATAACATGTGCTTGTGTTGTCATAAGGTCTTCATCTATCAAACTGATTGTAATCGTTCATATACAGTAATGAGCAGTATGTCACATATGTCACTTCTGTCAGATAATATTTATGTGTCTACGTGAGTTGTAATCTCTTTTAATGTGCTGCTACTCTAAAGCTTTATTAATTCAGGCCAAAGACATGGTAGACATGATGACTGAAGACATCAGATCACTGACCCAGCTGTCTTTTCTCTCGCTCGCTCTCCCTCTCTCCCTCTCTCTCTCTCCCTCTCTCCCTCTCCCTCTCTCCCTCTCTCTCTCTCCCTCTCTCCCTCTCCCTCTCTCTCTCTCTCTCTCTCCCTCTCTCTCTCTCCCTCTCTCTCTCTCCCTCACTCTCTCGCTCTCTCTCTCTCTCTCTCTCTCACCTTCTCTCTTTCTCTCCCTCTCTCTTCTCTCAGGAAGCGACCATGGCACCCAGCGAGGTTGCTGTACCCCTCTACCTGCATGGCCCTCCTCTCTCTGCTACTCTCTCCTGCCCTCGGTCGTAAGTTACCCAGAAGCCTTCAGGGTCATGATGGACACGTAACGGTGTACTACTAGGATGTGGAAGTTGTTTCAGAATACTATCACAAGTCATTCCATTTATTACAAATGCAAATCTATGATTAAGACAGAAACAGCAGATGTAGTGTAGTCAACTGTACTAGTCTGTAAGATTAATTCAGATAATCTCTAGTTTCTTAATTGTTACAGATGCCGTATCTTAATTTGTTAATCCTGTTGTTGTTCTGCACAGCAGGAAATGCAAACTTGTAGTGTATTTGAGGTTTAAAAAGGCTTCTAAAGTTTGTAATTTCCACGTAAAAATGTATCAACCCCTACAAAAAATGTATATTAATTATTATCCACATAATGTAGCAAAGTGTAGCAAACTGGCTCAAATTAAGATCCTACATCTGTATAAGCCTCTCTCGCGAGCTGTCAGAGAAATGCAATAACACATCTATCCACATTATGGGATGTTTTTCACCATCAACACAAATACAATACAGACTTGGGGTATACTTACAGCAGTAAACGAACAAAATGGTTATTCTTATTACATGTAAAGTGAATGGCATCTTATAGCACGGTTTACTGTTGCAGTACAAGCACATGATGTGTGGTCTAATAGGTAGCTAGATTACTTTCCTTTTGGAAATGGTCTGCTTACATCCACTAGTCACCATTATAGCACTCAGTCACACGTGACGGCGGTGTTGTAAAAGCTGAGCTGAGGTCCATCTCCATCTACTGCTCATTTAGCGTAATGAATAGGCTGCTAAAACACATGGTAGCATCCCAAATGGCACCCTATTCCCACTATAGTGCACTACTTTTGATCAGGGCCTGTAGGGATCTGGTAAAATAAATAGTGCACTATATAGGGAATAGGGTGCCATTTGGGACACAACCCAGGGTATTGGCGAGGGAGTGGTTATAGACTTACAGCTCACACTGCACAGCGAGAGAAGTGTTTATGGCTAGTAAACACACAGGATAAATACCATCTCCTCAAAGTATCTCCTCTACTCAGCAGTTATGGTGGAACCGATAGGGTCTTCCAGATGTGTTGCCTCCACACTCTGCACCTCCAAATGAGCTGACTCAGGTTATTGACTCTGGGAGTAGAGTCTAGAAGGCCTCTGGCTCCCAGCGTTATTTCATTACTTCCAGATCTATGTTTCCTAGTTTCCCCTGCACTGCGTTTTCACCCTCATACAGTGGCTTGCGAAAGTATTCACCCCCCTTGGCATTTTCCTATTTTGTTGCCTTACAACCTATAATTAAAATTGATTTTTGGGGGGGTTGTATCATTTGATTTACGCAACATGCCTACCACTTTGAAGATGCAAAATATTTTTTATTGTGAATCAAACAAGAAATAAGAAAAAAAGAAAAGAAAACTTGAGCGTGCATAACTATTCACCCCCCCACCCCCAAAGTCAATACTTTGTAGAGCCACCTTTTGCAGAAATTACAGCTGCAAGTCTCTTGGGGTATGTCTCTATAAGCTTGGCACATCTAGCCACTGGGATTTTTGCCCATTCTTCAAGGCAAAACTGCTCCAGCTCCTTCAAGTTGGATGGGTTCCACTGGTGTACAGCAATCTTGAAGTCATACCACAGATTCTCAATTGGATTGAGGTCTGGGCTTTGACTAGGCCATTCCAAGACATTTAAATGTTTCCCCTTAAACCACTCGAGTGTTGCTTTAGCAGTATGCATAGGGTCATTGTCCTGCTGGAAGGTGAACCTACGTCCCAGTCTCAAATCTCTGGAAGATTGAATCAGGTTTCCCTCAAGAATTTCCCTGTATTTAGCGTCATCCATCATTCCTTCAAATCTGACCAGTTTCCTAGTCCCTGCCGATGAAAAACATCCAAATACAAATCCATTTAAATTACAGGTTGTAATGCAACAAAATAAGAAAAACGCCAAGAGGGATTACTACTTTTGCAAGGCACTGTATCAAACAGGAGGAGGAGAGGAGGAGATTTGTTTTCTGAATGTTGAATACTTTATAAGTTTCACATTGAGATGATACTACTACAGTAGAGCAAGGCTCTTTAATTAAACATTATCAAATGTTTCTGCTCTCATTGTTTCAAGGTTCAGTTAAAGCTTTAGTTGAGAAGGACATTTCAAAAATCACCTCAGGTGTTACGAAATCCAATTTATTGCGGCTAACATTAGCTAGGGGTTAGTGTTAAGTTGGAAAGTAGTCCATGATCAGATTTGAACACACGACCTTTGGGTTGCTAGATGTTTGCATTATACACCCACCTTCCCAGCCTTAAGTAACCTTCTGTCTTATGTAACCATACCAAACGTAACATACTAATTTGAGTGTCACGAATTGACATTTTTTATTTGTTATGTCTAGTCTATGAGACCAGGGTGTTATCTTTTGCATCTTATACTGTACTACATACCTGTGTATCCACTCACTACTGTAAGTCGCTCTGGATAAGAGTGTCTGTTAAATGACTAAAATGTAAATGCTGTGAACAGAAGCATCCTAACCAAGCTGCTGTCTCTGTGTGTTTTCCATCAGAGTTAGATCTCAACAGGTTAGATGGGGACACAGCTGTCTGTCCTCCCATGAGAAACGGACAAGATGACCTTCCAGGTAAAGTATAGATATTAACAATCATATATTTATTTTATTTTAGAAATAATGACTCTTTGAATATGTGTACTAACTTAGTCCTCTTCAACCCTGGTGGGACATACTGTAAGACAGCAACAATTTGCTTCCACTGCGGTCTGTCTTTGGCCCCAGCTTGCTTGCGCACTGTCCCATGAGATGTGGATATAGTTTATGATGTAATCAAAGGAGACCTGCATGGGAAGACATATTACATATCTCATCGTTGTATCATACAATACAAGACATCTCAGGAGGTCTGAGCTAGTAGTTATGAGATGTCTTTCTGTAACCAAGTCTCACCTCGCATCAAGACACCAGTTCAGAGGGGGCTCCGTATGGAGCAATAGTTCAACACTATAGTCCCTGTGGTTTTTCTCTTTGCTGGACAGCAAAGACTTACATTTTAAATGCCCAGGAAACCACCAGCCTTGAGTCCCCTGTAGCTCAGTTGGTAGAGCATGGCGCTTGCAACGCCAGGGTTGTGGGTTCGTTTCCCACGGGGGGCCAGTATGAAAAATGTATGCACTCGCTAACTGTAAGTCGCTCTGGATAAGAGTGTCTGCTAAATGACTAAAATGTAAATTACAGAAATCCCTGAGGAAGCAAAATACAGAAGATCACAACTAAGCTAGCTGCTGTGATTGTTTAGTGAACTGGGCTGGGCTGCTTAATTGCTTGAGACACGTTTAGATTTCAAATGAGCCACATAAAATATTCTGCTGAAGCCTGACAGATTTTAGTAGGAACAATTCTAGCTCAGCAAGATGTTAATTGTTTACCAGCGCCCTGGCAGGAACAGATGCACTAGCTACCTTCAAATCACATGGTGTACTATGTGTTGCGAGCCCAGGCAGGGAAGGTACAGACCTATGTATAAGAGAACAACTAATTAGAATCATATGTTAGTCATATCACTGCACCCCGTGTTTCATACAGCTTATGAAACAAGAATAAACCGTTAAACTTAGTAAAGTGGGGAAACACTGAAATTCCTAAATGTCCACTTTACATGACTGAACCAGAAATATGCCCTTACACTTTTAGAACACTGTGTGTAGGATAGAAAAAAGACCAGTACCTGTCAATCGGATGTGCGTCGTTTTCTTTTTGTACTCCTGGAATACAGTATATAACATACAGTATAATTCATCAGAACGATTCAAGAGATATGGACAATTAAGTGATAAGGCCTAGAAGCCGGTGTTTGGAGGATATATTGGTACAGGTGTTGTTAGGCCCGAGACAAAGTCTCGGGCCGGCAAACCGTGCCAATATATCCTCCAAACACCAGCTTCGAGGGCATTATCATTTTTATACAACGGGTTACCAACATATTCAAATAATGATTTACATATTTTCATTAAAAACGTTATTTTGTTGAATTAATTCATGCTATTTCATCCTTCCACAAGATATAGTCCCGACACAAATCTACGGTTGCTACCCAAGCCGGCTGGTTGTTTGTTCTATCGGTTCGGTTGCCAGAGATGCGACCCAGTCATTCAGTCTTTTTGTTCTGTATCTATGGACGCGACCCAGTCGTTCGTTCTAAATGTTCCATTGCCATACTGGCTGGCAACGTTCTTATCCCTTGCTTGCTAGCCAACTATGGCTAACTTAAAGTCACGTCAAAAAGCAGCCAGAATAACAGCAAAGTAGCTGCATTTGCGTTTGTTTAAGCTGTTTTCTAGTGACATTTATTTAGATACATCCATAGCAATGAGCTAATGAGGCATGATTTCACCAGGCATAGAAAATGTGCTCTCTCATCAGGACACTGTTGTTCAGAGGAGCTAGCCAACAACACAACTAACACAATCACTTCAAACTGAAGCTGGAAAGACTGCAAACTAGCTGCACTTCATTTCGTTTTACCTGTTTTCTATTGATAGGTCTTTGTATATATCCATAAAAATGATGCTGATTCATGATTTCAACTGGCTGAGAAACGCTGCCTGCCTGTCTGTCTCATCCTGAATCCCGACACGTTCATTACTATGGGACAGCTGGAGATCGAATTTGAATATTGAAACAATGTTGCAAATGTCGGAGAGACAGACAGCAAGGTTTATACAAATCTCCACTGTTGAAAACCAAATGTTAGTCTAAAAGAAATGTGAGATAATATATAGATGCTTTTTATTGTGGAGATCAAGTTTATAAATTGCCTGGCTGGCTTGATGAGACAGTGGATTGCGCAGTCAGATGGAACAGAGTAAATAGGCATTTTAACGTCATAGATTTAGCTGGTGGTAACTTGTGGAATAGACACCAGCTGGAATGCGCTTTTAACCAATTAGCATTCAGGACCCACCTGTTGTATAATACTGTAACATTATTCATTCAGAACGAAAAGGAGATATCTGAAAATCCGTTAACCTCTCTTTTAGGGTTTGATCTGATCACCCAGTTCCAGCTGGATGTTAGTCCTCTGAAGGGGGTCAGGAAGGTGGAGGGCTCCACTCCTCTCCAGGTGGCGTACCGCCTCGATAGGGAGGCCAACTTCCAGATTCCTACCAGGTAAGGAAAGACAGAAAAAGCATGATGTTGGAGCTTGTCCGGGGCTCGATGCAGGTGTTGTGTTATTATGGCTCAATACGGAGGCCAGCTTTTCAAATACCTACCAGGCAAATAAAGAATGAAGAAACCAGAAACAGAAACACACGCATAATCGCTACACTCACACACGCACACACGCACACGCACACACACGCACACACACAAATAAATACTTTCCCCTGGGTCGAAGCAGGTGTTGTATTATTGCAGGTCTCAGAGAGATGTTATCACACTGTGAAAAAGCTTATAATTGGCAGAGAACAACATGTCTGAACTGATTTGGCATCTCTTGGCAATGAGGGGGGAACGCAGCGGACCCCACCCCCCCAGACCCCCTGTAACCATTAAATATCTCGTCCCGGAAACACAGAGACATATTTCATCATGCTGCATTTTTTGTTGTAGTTTTATTCACTTGTTTCTGTCTGTGCTCATAAAGGATTCTGGGAATCAAAAGAGACAGGTGGTGACAGTCTGAGCAGCTTCCTGTGTGAAGAGGGAGAGAGTGTGTGTGTGTGTGTGTGTGTGTGTGTGTGTGTGTGTGTGTGTGTGTGTGTGTGTGTGTGTGTGTGTGTGTGTGTGTGTGTGTGTGTGTGTGTGTGTGTGTGTGTGTGTGTGTGTGTGTGTGTGTGTGTGTGTTTGTGTCTTGCCTAGATCAAGCAGTGAATGTGTGGGGATCCTCTAGCCTGGTATTCTACCATGTAAAAAAATAAATAAGAAAACCACTGCACAATCTTCCATTTTCAGCTTAGACTGTTTGCATATTGCTTAGTAGGCTAGAAGTTGTTGTTACGTGGTTACCTTCTTACATAACTAAAGCTGTCTTCTAGTGTTTCACTGCTGGTCTGGTCTGGCTAATGACCTGTATTGGGCCTGTTTTCACATAAACTGTTATGTAACATACTGACACCTTCCAGTCTACCTCATGCCACTCAGGACAACGTGACACTAATCACAAAAACATGTATCCCTCGGAGTCCAGTGGTCAGTCTGTCTGGGATTTGAAGTCTGTCGTCAAAAAGGTTAATTTCCGATACCTGTGTACTTACCACTGCAGGGGATAGAGGCCTAAAACTCAACACGCATCAAACCCTGGCCTAGGCTGTGAGATACTTTCTCCCAAGGTGCACTTCACACACACACACACACACACAGGCACACTGCAGGACTGTTGGAGAGAGTGGTCTTCATTTGTTTTATTGGGTTACAGGAAACTCCTTTTTTATTGCCTTGTCTTGATCCATTTACAAGCCGGCTGCAGCTCTGCAGCTCCCATCCATAAAGGCACCACCTATGGAGCTCTTGGCTTGGCTAGTTAAAACCCCAGGGCTCGTATTCATAAAGCGTCAAGTAGGAGTGCTGCTCTAGGATCAGTTTGCCCTTTTAGATGATAATTAATGGACCGAAGGGGCCCTAATCTGAGATCAGCATCTGAGACTCATTATGAATACCAGCCTAGAGGTTTAGGACTGGGGAGACTGGAGAGCAGTTTGCGTGTTAGAGACGAAGATGGGACGACTGCTTAATTGATCTGTTGATCAGAGCCACCGGGGCTCTGCTTCTGTTTATAACAAAAGGGTTTGATGGGAAAATAAAGGGCCTCATTGTTCCTTTGGAGTAATTGTAACTGTTGCGTTATGCATGCATCATGCATTAGAGACAGGGAGAGATGGAGGGATCAAGAGAGAAAGAGAATGGGAGAGCTTTGAACATAAAAGTGTTAGGGTTTGATTGATGTCTCCATTCATGATGTTATCGTGGCGTGAGGAGCGGGATGGGAACTGAACCGCTGTGTGATGCGTTTTAAATGTGGCCTGTAGCAAAGCTCTGCTTTGTGAGCATGGAGTGTCTTTGACATCAGAGATCTGAAATCATAGAACCACCCAATGTGTGTTGTGTGTATGTGATGGAAAGCTGCTTTTTTACCCATTGCGAAATGTCGCCCTCGGTGCCCTCTTCTCTATGACTCTAACTCAACTGCATTCTTTATGATTTTGTAAAGATAAGTTTGAACCCTTTCCTCTGTCCATCCATCCCTCTCCCACTGAGAATGAACTTCCGCAGGGGCTTCTCTGTTGAGGACTTCTTCCTGTATCAACCCTTTCCTCTCCTCCTCCCTCTCCCACCCATCTTTATCTTCATTTTCATCTTCTGTTCTATTTCACCCAGGCTCAATTTCCCCTGGGGTTTCCCTGACGAGTACTCCGTCATGGGCACGTTCCGTATGATCAAGAACACGGTGAACAAGGTGTGGAACGTGTGGCAGGTGGTGGACGAGGACGGCCGGAAGCAGGCAGGGCTCAGGCTGAATGGAGACCAGCGGGCCCTGGAGTACTTCCTGATGGGCCAGGATGGCAACCTGCAGACCGTCACCTTCCCAGGGCTCTCTGTGTTGTTCAACACCAAGTGGCACAAGGTGATGGAATGAGTGATGGCACTCCTGGTTTGCTTTGCAAAATCCAGTAACTATCCCAAAATTCCCCGGTTTTCCAGAAATCCTGGATGGAAGATTCCCAGAATCAGGAGGGAATAAGAGGGAAATCCTGGAAAGCCTGGGAATTTTGAGAAAGTTACTGGAAATGTGCAACACTACTCCTGGTACAATGCATTTTCTAAACTGACATGAATTACGGTGGCCCCTGAGGATCAACAACAGTAACCCTATAGCATATCCTTACAGTTGATGATTGGGGTGGAGAGAGACCAGGTCACCCTGTATGTGGACTGTCAGCCCGTGGACAAGAAGCCCATCAAGGGGAAAGGCCCCGTCAACACAGAGGGAGATACGCTCATTGGGAGGCTGGACGCTGATGCTGATGCTTCTGTTGTGGTGAGTGGGGCAGGGATAGCCTGGTCCCAGATCTGTTTGTGCTGTATTGCCAACTCTTATGGTCATTGTTTGGCATGACAATAACCATTGGAGTTGGTAAGACAACACAAACCGATCTGGGATCAGGCTAAGGCTGAGAAGGTGTTGGTTCCCCAGTGGTGCTTTGTTATACAGTAAGCATTATCATATGAGTTATGTTATGTTGAACCATGACATGCCATGCCATTCTATGTTATGTGATCAATATCATGCCATTGTCTTGTTCTAGTTTGAACTCCAGTGGATGTTGATCCATTGCGACCCGAAGAGAGCCAATAGAGAGAACTGCCAGGAGCTGCCTGCCACAGAGGTAACAACAACAACCTTGTCTCCACCTGGTCTTTAATTGCTTAGGGTTTGGGTTCATATCGACCAGCAACATAGCTTTCACTAACTGGCTTCTGTGAATCTGCACCTGCCATGTGAGGAGATAGGATGGCATGTTATACTACTGTAGGAGTGCCATGATTACAATACATATGTCAAATAAGCACTTACTTCCATACAGAGAGAATACTGCCAGCTCTCACTCTCAATGTAGCCTAGACACATTTCATGAAGTGACCTCATTTTGTCAACATATTAAAGTCTGACTCCTCAGGACAGAATTGTATATTAGAATACATGCTGTTATGAGTGGGTAGAGTCAAATTGTCCTGTAGACTGCAAAAAAGTTCCAGTCTTTCTTTATGATGCAAATATCAATTTGACAATGGTCTATTCCCTCTAGCTTTGAGGGTAACCTTTGTGCTTACAGCAGTATCCTTTCAGTACGCCAACACTAAAATGATACAGTGGACTATATACCACAGGGTCTGTTTACTATAGGGACTATAGGTTTACTATGGGGTTCTGTATGTAAATGACAGCATGATATGCTCACAGCCAGAGCCATAGACAGATCCTATATGACTCTGCTCACAGCCAGAGCCATAGATAGATCCTATATGAATCTGCTCACAGCCAGAGCCATAGACAGATCCTATATGACTCTGCTCACAGCTATTGTTTTTGGACAGGTACTGTAGCTTCTTCTGACACTTTGGGTGAAGGTGGTGTGACTACTTCACTAACTCTACATGTTTCTTATTTCTCCTGCTTCTTCAGATGTATGCCAATGCTGAGGTATTTATCTTCTCTACCTTCTTTTTTCTTGGTGTTTTTGGGGCAAATAATCTACTTCAATGCTCTGTTGCCTAATTGCCTTGATGCTTTGTTACTTTAGTGGCACAATCAAACTCTGGCTGGAGTAAGAAGCTACTCCACTCCCCTCAGAGTGACCTTCACTCCTTCTCATGTACTCATCGACTGTGTTGTCTCTTCTCCCTCCAGCCTGACCCCAAGCCTGTCCCTGGCCCTTCCGGTCCCACCGGCCCTGAGGGGCCCCGGGGGCCACATGGAGAGGACGGCAGAGACGGTAGAGATGTAAGTCTATCCACCCCATCCAAACTACATGTAGAATGAAGAATTAACCATAGCGTTATGTAATTTACCATGCTGGATATTGCCTCAAACTGCGTGAATTGGTAGGATATCTTAGACAGACAGTACACACTTTTCTTAATTCTCTATTCTCAATGACTAGAATGGATAACAACTGTCTTTCTTTTTTCTTACAGGGCCTTCCAGGTTCACCTGGCAGTGCTGGCAGTCCTGTAAGTGCGAGCTGTCAAATTATTAAATGTATTTAATTCTCTAAGTATTTATTTGACTCTTTGTTGCCATATTGTAGCTTAACCTCATTACTTACAATCAATTTAGCTGCAAAAATAGATCAGTGTTCTCTCCTCCACCCTGCCTGCCCCTTATCTCTCTCTCTCTGTCTGTCCTGATGAGAATTGCACATCTTTCATTGATTAAACGCTGACAGGCACTGGCACAGTGTATCTTAGCAACGGTGGCGAGCGATGCAGACCGATGATAAAGCTGTTTGTCTGATTTTATGTGTACAGAGCCATACTTAGCTGTGGTTGTGTCTGCTATATGTGGCTGTTGTTGTGTCTGTAACTAGGCTGTCTGTTGTGTCTGTAACTAGGCTGTCTGTTGTGTATGTAACTAGGCTGTCTGTTGTGTCTATAACTAGGTAGTCTGTTGTGTCTGTTACTAGGCTGTCTGTTGTGTCTGTGTACAGAGCCATACTTAGCTGTGGTTGTGTCTGCTATATGTGGCTGTTGTTGTGTATGTAACTAGGCTGTATGTTGTGTATGTTACTAGGCTGTCAGTTGTGTCTGTAACTAGGCTGTCAGTTGTGTCTGTAACTAGGCTGTCTGCTGTGTCTGTAACTAGGCTGTCTGTTGTGTATGTAACTAGGCTGTCTGTTGTGTCTGTAACTAGGCTGTCTGTTGTGTCTGTAACTAGGCTGTCTGTTGTGTCTGTGACTAGGCTGTCAGTTGTGTCTGTAACTAGGCTGTCAGTTGTGTCTGTAACTAGGCTGTCTGTTGTGTCTGTAACTAGGCTGTCTGTTGTGTCTGTAACTAGGCTGTCTGTTGTGTCTGTAACTAGGCTGTGTGTTGTGTCTGTAACTAGGCTGTCTGTTGTGTCTGTTACTAGGCCGTCTGTTGTGTCTGTAACTAGGCTGTCTGTTGTGTCTGTAACTAGGCTGTGTGTTGTGTCTGTAACTAGGATGTGTGTTGTGTCTGTAACTAGGCTGTCTGTTGTGTCTGTTACTAGGCTGTCTGTTGTGTCTGTAACTAGGCTGTCTGTTGTGTCTGTAACTAGGCCATCTGTTGTGTCTGTAACTAGGCTGTCTGTTGTGTCTGTAACTAGGCCATCTGTTGTGTCTGTAACTAGGCTGTCTGTTGTGTCTGTAACTAGGCTGTCTGTTGTGTCTGTAACTAGGCTGTCTGTTGTGTCTGTAACTAGGTCATCTGTTGTGTCTGTAACTAGGCCGTCAGTTGTGTCTGTAACTAGGCCGTCTGTTGTGTCTGTAACTAGGCTGTCTGTTGTGTCTGTAACTAGGCTGTCAATTGTGTTTGTTACTAGGCTGTCTGTTGTGTCTGTAACTAGGCTGTCTGTTGTGTCTGTAACTAGGCTGTATGTTGTGTCTGTAACTAGGCAGTCTGTTGTGTCTGTAACTAGGCTGTCTGTTGTGTCTGTAACTAGGCTGTCTGTTGTGTGTGTAACTAGGCTGTCTGTTGTGTCTGTTTCTCAGGGGGCCAAAGGGGACCAGGGGGAGATCGGTCTTCCTGGACCTAGAGGCCTGCCTGGTCTACCAGGAGCTGCTGTAAGGATCACTACCTCCTACTGTACTACACACAACACACAGCACCTGTCACAAACTCAACCTCTATTTTGTCTTGTGGAGCAAGACAGGGTTGTTCTCTATCACCTTATTCATTGAACCATTAACAGCAGCTATCCACAACTCAACTGATATTATTAGAATTCAAGCTGGTGGTGAGAGAACGTTTTAGTGAATCAATGATTTCTTCTCTTTTTAATGAAGGGAATACCTGGTTTAATGGGCCCAAGAGGACCTGTGGGTGAGAGAGTGAGTTTTTTTTCTTACCAGAACCTACTCAAGAAACTATATCTTCCTAATAACTGTTACAGCAGGGACAATGTTAACTAATATTTGACTGTTCTGTGTCTAATAACAGGGACTTCAAGGGTTTCCTGGGCCAGCAGGCTCTCCCGTAAGTATCCACTATCTTTGTCATCTTTAGATCGTCATATATTAATGGAAACATTTTGCTGATATTTATAGCCATCAAGCCATGGAACATGTCAGACCACTTCATTTCTATAGCTAAATAATATGATTTGTCTGATAGCTTTTTCTCTCATTTCCCAGGGACCTGAGACAGCTGGACCCCCTGTATGTATTACAAACTCTTCAACATCTTTAGAGAATCTTCACCCCATGTTCTAAACAGCATTAAGACAGCATACAGTCTTTTAATCGAGCCCTACTAAGGGGCTATAGAATAATCATATAACTTGTGTATGTCGCTCCTACAGGGCCCACCTGGGAAAGCAGGAACTCCAGGAGATGAGGGGAACATTGGGCCTGAGGTCAGTGTTCAAATAAGGATCACTTCCTACACAACTACAGTATATGACTGATTAAACAGAACACATTCAGCAATAAAAACATACAGGATATTTTTCAAGTTTTATTAGTCTTATGTACAGGATACACATGGTATACATTGTCCAACGAAATGCTTACTTGCAGGTTCCTTTTTGACAATACAACAACAATAAGAAATAATATAAGATAAGAATATGAACGTAAAGTAAATGGCTCAGTAGAATATAATAAATATTTTGGCATAATGTGCTGCTTCTGGAATCTGTTTCATTGGTCCTTTTGATATTCTATGGACCATTTTGTTACTAAAATATATCAGACTTTTCAGTGTCTAGCAGGACATTCTAGGTGTTTGAGCTCTAAATGCAATGATCTATTGTTATCAGGGTGCCCCCGGGCCTAGAGGGGGTCTGGGTCTCCCTGGTCCCCCTGGTCTACCAGGACCACCTGGACCTGTGGTAAGTACTGATGCTAACCTTTTACTTCTGGATCTAACCTGAAATTAGTGAATTCAACATCTGTATCATCATGTGAATTGAGCTCTGTTTTCCCAACTTGGAGTCTGTCCGATGTTTCTGTCTGTTGAGGATTCAGATGTGGCTTTGTCTCTTTGGTCTTTCCCATTAACCTAAGTATTTATTTTATCAATATTGTCATAAGAGTTCTCTCCGACCATTAGTGTGGCATCTTAACCCTGATGTAGAGTGATAATCAGTATCACTCCTGCATTACTTGACGTTGATTGCACAGCCTCGAACACTGGAGATCTTTGCTGTAGCGTTTGTAGACATTTAAACTCTGTTTTAGATGTCACTCCATAGAGATATGTACTGTTTCATCTCTGTCACTCGCTCTGCTGTGTTTTAGGGACCACCAGGGGCTGGCAAAGCTGAGGGGAGTGGGGAAGATGTGAGTCTCTTTTTACCATCTTTCACAGGGTTAAACCATCTTGCACAGGATTAAATCATCTTTCACAGGGTCTGCTAGAGGGTGGGACTAGGTCAGGGGTCTCCAACCCTGTTCCTGGAGAGCTACCCTCCTGTACGTTTTCGCTCCAACCCGCATTTGTAACTTACTTGGTTCAGTTTAATCAACCAGCTAATTATTATTATCAGGTGTGCTTGAGTAGAGTTGGAGTGAAAACCTACAGGACGGTAGCTCTCCAGGAACAGGTTTGGAGAGCCCTGGACTAGGTGCTTCAGAGCCTAATGTTGTTGCAATAACTACACTTCAGCTTAATTCACACTTCCTTTATAAACTGTTGTTGTTGTTGCTGTCATTTAATTCTGACAAACATGCATGTGGAAAATTGGTAGCTATAGTGTTCTTCGGTCAGTAGCTATCGAATAGGAGGTGAGCCCCCTGCAGGTGTAGTAATAATGTAATGTATGTGTCTGTCTGTTTGTCTGCAGTGCCCCACTGCCTGTCCAGCTGGACCACAGGGAAACCCAGGGCTACCAGGGATGAAGGTGAGGAATCTTAATGACAGACACTGAATGAATACATACCTGGCTTTGGGCAACAGAGCCCTTATCATCATTCACACCATTGTGGCCATTGGTTTTCTCTGAGATACCAGTATCTAATAATTGAATGGATTGATGTAGGGCTTTTCCAGATGCTCAAAGTGCTTTACATTGTACGGGGAAACTCACTGTATGAACTACCAATGTGTAGAGTTTCTGATAATAGTTTGATGACATGTCGTCTCCAGGGGCACAAGGGATTACCAGGTGATAATGGAGCTGCGGGGGAAGCAGGACAAAAGGTATGACAAGCAATCAATTATCATGTTTAGTGAAGAAGTGTGATGTTTGACAATGTGCTTAAGTATAGTACATTGGAAGGTTAGGATGATTATTCAAGCATACAAATCGCTACATGTGAGTATTTGTGCTTTTCCTATGTTGCTAATCCACAGGGTGAACCAGGACCATCTGGGGTGCAGGGCCTACCAGGCAAGATGGGAGAGGATGTAAGAACCCTCCTTGCTCTGAAAGATACCAACACATACAGGCTGATCTATTTTACCTCACTGTCTGATAACGAAAATCCCGAAGTCTCTTGTTTTGTCCTTTCTATACTTCAGTGTTTCTGTTCCAAGCAGAACATAGGTAATGAGCATATCAACATGTTACATAGGATTGCTGCCTCAAGCGTAAATCGGTATCTTGATCATAGTAAAATGTAACATAGGATTTCTGCCTAAAGAGCAAAATTAGTATCTTGCGCATTCAAAGATGGTACGTAGGATTTCTGCTTTAAGTGGAAATTGCTCATACAACCAGCCATTTATAACTGTTTAATGTTTTTGCTGTGCATCACTGTGAATCATATGAAATATGATTCATTTTAACATCTGTAATACATTCCAGGGACAAAGAGGTCCTATTGGTTTTACTGGTACTCCTGGAGATAAAGGAGACAGGGTAAGGGTTTCAAACAATATTTACTTATTGACGTTTTACTTTAGTGTTGAGGGTCTTAAACTCACGATCCGTGTTCTCTGCTCCTCTCAGGGTCTCCCTGGTTTCAACGGCATCCCAGGACCCACTGGACCACCGGGATCTCCTGTAAGCACTACTTATTTAATTACTGTAACTCAATCAATTTTAACTGCCATTTTCAATCAATGTCCATAGAAGGACTGGAGGACAGACTGTGGTTGACATTACCTAGGGCTGAACAGTGTTTTCCAAAATGTCTTCCGTTTTGTACTGTAGTGACTGACCAATCGTCTTCTGTTAGGGTGTGGAGGGCATTCGTGGACGTCAGGGTCCGGAGGGAGAAAAAGGTGATGACGTGAGTATCTCCTCCCTTCTACCTCTAGAGTTTTTACTTTCTGTTCGCCTTAAATTGTTTCATCGCCTTAAATTGTTTCATGGTTTATTGCATGTGTGTTTTCTCAGGGAGCCATCGGTCCTCAAGGAGAGCAGGGTCCTGTTGGTGCAAAGGGAGACTCTGTGAGTAAACATACAATACAACATCAATTGACCTTATGTCCTTACCAATAAGTTATCAGATGCATGCGAGATCCTTTTGTATTGTTAGTTGTATAGTTAGATTGACCTGAATAATTAAGCTTTTGCAACATCTCTCTTATCTCTTATGAGTGTGATTATGATGCTGAGTTGTTGTTGTTGTTATTGTTGTTGTTGTGATCAATGATGAACTGTGATTACAGGGTACTCCTGGGGCAGACGGCATGGATGGACTCCCTGGAGTGGATGGAGCTAAAGTTAGTCTATGCTTTATGACTACTGTACATATATAGTTTAAATAAAGAGAATGTATCCAGTCTTACAAGATCTGTCAAGAAATCAATAGTTTATCCTATGAACATACTTGTCATCTTTCCAACAGGGAGAAGCTGGTGTTCCCGGGATTATCGGAATCAGGGGTATCGTCGGAATTCCAGTGAGTCTAATATTAATCTGTGACATCTAAAATAAATATTATTCATCTACAAATATCATTGTAGATTAGTTGACCTTACAAGGTTTTGCTGGTATTAAAAAGAAAGCAAAAGCTGTGAAAATCAATAGAGCGGTTGCCTTCCAGTCAAACCACACTGCAGACCAGATTAATAAATCATTTAGAAGCAAACAGCCAAGCGGAAGGAAAAATCCAATAAAACCACAACCTTCCCATCATAGCCTGTCTGGCTGATAGGTTATACAGGTCAGAGGACATGGCAGGGAAAACTAAATCAACAGAAACAACACAACAAGGAAGTAGTCTATCTCTTATATTGTAGTGCTTTCAAAAATACCAATATACTGTACGGTATTCTGAGGATATCCTGTGTTGTTTCTCTAGGGGTTACCAGGAAAGCAGGGGCTAGTTGGAGCTGGAGGTGCCAAGGTAAAGTGTGTGTGTGTGTGTGTGTGTGTCTGTGTCTGTGTCTATGTGTCTGTGTCTGTGTCTGTGTCTGTGTCTGTGTCTGTGTCTCTGTGTCTGTGTGTCTTGGGTACAGTTTAATTCCTTGTGTTTGTCTATTGTAAAACAGTATGCTTTTTGTACAGGGTGATCCAGGAGCTGACGGACCAGTAGGACCAATCGGAGTTCCTGGGAAAACAGTGAGTATCAAATTTCACACTTTAGTGTTTACAATCACTCAACACTGCTAGCCATGACTGTGGATCCATATTCTACTAATGGGGCTGAAGATGCTTAATAAGACTGTCATGTTTGTTTAGGGGGAAACTGGACCAGCAGGAGAAGATGGAAAACCAGGAGACAAGGGAGCTACTGTAAGTTGAACATTTTTAACATTTTATTCTAGTTATTCTGCTTATAATAATCTGTTATTAAATATACAGTAGTATGAGTGTCATGCACACTGCTCATCAAGAACAACCCCTATCTGATGGTAACAATGAGCTGATAGCTAACCTCATATAAGTCATAGAGTACCTTTAATGACATTTAATTGATCCTGCATCACTCTCCTCAGGGTGATACAGGAAAGCAGGGACCAGTGGGGGTCACAGGTGATACAGGCATCCAGGGTGACAAAGGGGACAAAGGTGACACTGGTATAAAGGGACTGAAGGGTCACACTGGAGATAAGGGAGAACAGGTGAGTCCTGATGTGTAGCTTATTGTTTTGGTAATAGTTGTCAGTTTGTAAATGAAGGGGTTTGAATGACTTCTAATTTCCTGTGTCTTGTTCCTAGGGTCCTATTGGTCCCATTGGCCCAAAGGGAAGTGAAGTAAGTCTATGGATTCACGTCAATACCATATATCATGTCAACAATGAGACAGTATTCTTTTGTAAGATACAGTATCTGTATTGACAATCTTACCTCTGTCCACAGGGTGATCCAGGTCTTACAGGCGATTCTGGAGTCAAGGGAGACCAGGTATATGTTCTACTGAGCGATACATTTGATCTAGCTTTAGTATTCCCCTGTATTTGTAGTGATACAATGGTCCTCATTCATTCCATTGTTGTTTCTATAGGGTCCTCCTGGTGTTCCTGGAATCAAAGGAGAGGTACAGAACAATGTTACAGTTTAATTGATTGATTGATTGATTGGTTGATTGATTGATGGATGGAATAATTGAATTCGTTATGGTATACAGTAAACATTTAAGTCATGTTGTGTTGTCCACTGGCCTCTAGGTTGGAGAGAAGGGCATGAAGGGATATACCGGGGAAGATGGTAGACCAGGGCAGCCGGGTCATGAGGGTTTGACCGGTCCCCAGGGAGCCAATGGACTAGAGGGAGAGAGAGGGTTAACAGGATCACCTGGGCCTAGAGGCCTACCTGTAAGTACCTTCTTCATGAAGTGAACGAAGACTGTAAAACACAAGTACTAAATACTTTTTGGAATGGAGTGACATATAAATGTTCTAGTATTAATTAATATACTGTACTTTTTCTACTTCCAAATCCAATAGGGTCCTAAAGTGAATAATATCAAACTTCGCGAACTATGCTCAGCAATTGTTGAAGGTACATTCATATTGTGTACACACTAACAATTGTAGCTCAAGGCATTCTGCCATGTAGGGTGCTTTGTTAAACTGACATTTTAATCATTCTCTCCATCTAGAACACTTGGCAGAGTTTAAGAAGGAGGTCCTGAAGAAACCAGCAGCGATCGGGGCCCCAGGCATGGCAGGACTGCCGGGCCCTCCAGGTCCCCCGGGCCCAGCAGGGACTACAGGAGAAGCCGGCCCCAGAGGACTGATGGGAATGAAAGGACCACATGGATACTTTGGGTTACCAGGCACACCTGGAAAACAAGGTAATGGGGAATTATGTATCAATAACTCACTAGATAAAGGTGATAAAGAACTGTATAAAGAACTGATCATTCCAATGGAATACTTGGGCCATCTTGGAAATGCCAATTTCATTGTGTACAGTAGAGAACATAGAAACTACAACTAGAAAAGTATATACTCAGTCCAAACAGTTAGACAGCACTCAGTGCTCAGCACGCTGGTAGAATGGCCTTCTATTTGTCCATTATAGTGTATTTCTGTAGAGGGCCCACAGCCGTACTAACGGATGCGATCTATTTCTTAATTAAACCTTTTAGAGAAATATAGCAATGTCTGGCCGCCAGGTCCATTGTCTCCACAGTACTGTAGCTTAGTGCTCTGAAAGAGCTTGCAGTGTGTTCTCTGTAGATGAGTCACGCATTCACATCCAGGACTGAATCAGACAACACAGCACTTAAATCCCTCTCTGCTAAATCCTTTTAATTGCATCCCTGTTATTCACACAAACGCACCCGCACACACACACACGCAGGCACGGGCACACACACACACACACCTCCTGTGGGGATAATATCCCATTTCAGACAGTCAATGTACATGTGAAAGGAAATGCCTTGTTCTTCTCTGTAGGTGAACCTGGTGTAAAGGGGGATACAGGTATTAAGGGAGAAAATGGAGTTGGAATCCCAGGAACTCCAGGCAAGCCAGGCCCTCAAGGTAACACCACCCCTCCCCCCATTCTTATCTCACCTAAGACCTGAAGATTTGAGCTCCTCAAGTTTATACGAAGGCTTTATCTCAGCGGGCTAACACAGTCTGGTGTCGCTCAAGAGACCTGGGTTCAAACTCAGTCGGTCACACATTGACATGAGGGGATATTGTTCAGTACCTGTTTCTGTTATTTCCCTCATCCTTTGTCTCTCTCTCAGGTGCAGCTGGCATCCCAGGCATCGGGAAGGACGGTAAAGATGGAGCTCCCGGTAAAGACGGTGTTAACGGTAGCCCAGGTGCCTCTGGTCCCAGGGGAGCTACAGGAGCCCCAGGCTATTGTGACCCCTCAAACTGTATAGGCAGGCCCCCACCTCTCTACCTGATGAGTGGGGGGAAGAAATCCTCCAGCTACAGCAAGGGGCCGTGAGGAACACAAACAGAAGCTCGGAACACATTCCGGAACACATTCCATCTCTAGCAGCAGCAAGAGAGACATGAGGTACCCAGTCTCCATCATCACACCAGAAAACCAAAGAGAAACACAATGGGAAACAGAGACAAGGCAAATGTAATTTAGAATACTGTATAGATATTTTTCTAACTTTTCATCTTTTTGACTGATGCATCATTTTCTTGTAGAGCGAGCTTATCTGATGTTGTGCTTTCTAAGACAGCTGCTATTGATTTTAAGCTAGCCTTTCAACTGGCGAGTGGCCCATCATGGCTCAAGTGATGTCCCAAAGACAAATACAAACTACACAAACTTCTAAAATGAACATATTGTTCAATTCATGCTGTTCAATTCATACCCACAGCTTCAAGCTTACTCTCTCACTCTCAGACGTACTGTATGTTGGGCAGACAAACAGGGCACTATGTTGGTTTTCAAGTAATACAAAGGTAAATACTGTGCCGTTTTCTTCTATGCATGTACTGTTTAATTCCTTGTTTAAATAAAGTCATCAAAAACGTCCTCTCCAGCACCATGTACAGTACGAAGCTTTTCACAAATAACAAAACCGCAAACTGTGCTTTGGAATCATTCATTTTCAATGTTGATCAATAAACAATAACAGAAAAAGTCATAGACCGTCACGAGCCATAGACCGATATTGGTAGTTCATGTTTTCATTCAGTCACTTGATCATAGGATAATCTATGGTTGTACAGTACAAGTACACGTTTTCCCCTGTTTTGTTTTCTAACAATGTAATAAACTGATTCGTTTGGGAAAAATTTCATGTCAGACCCGTGAGTTGTTTTTATGAATGTAAAAACAGCTAGCTTTACCTTTAGTGAAGCATTTTCGAACAAACCATTAGTCCATTTTTTATGTTGGTCCTTCGAAATGGATATAACATGCATTCACAGAATACGAAAATGTTATGTATTGACAGCTTTATGACTTTCAGCATTACAATTTGAGAGATGTTTTGTGGCATCATGATTACCATTAGAGAGCTCTATCTGTTGAAGCTGTTACAGCCAGGGGATGGACCAAGACTACCAGGGGTATTAACCGTCCGGTCCACCGTTGCCTAGTTACTGAGAGAGGAGAGTCAACATCCCATTCTCTGAGTCTATACACCAGAGATTAATTTATTGAGTCAATATGACCTTTAGAAGGCTGCTGGCTGTTGGCTGTAACCAGGAGATTGGGCTGCTGCAGGCTGGAACTAGCCTCCCCATCCTCCTCCCCCCCTCCTTCTCTTCCTCCTCCCCCCTCCTCCTCCTCGTTCTCCTCCTCCTCCCCTCACGCCCCTCCACTTCTTCTCCTCCTCCTCTCAACGGCATCTATTTGTCTTCATAGGTCTAATCATGGATCTACTGGCATCCCATAGAATAATAGGTTATAGGTTGTCCATAAAATACTAACATGCAACAGTCCCACAATGGATCATTTCAGCAAAATTGAAATTCTAAGTAGCAATACAAATTGCAGAAGTGCCAATCGTGCTTGCTATGCAAATGATCCCGGGAGAAAATGTAAAACTGAGTGATTACTGTTCATTTCAATGGGTCTGTAGAAGTTGCTATTTACATTCAACAGAAGCAATGGCCTTGTCAAATGCCTGCAGGGTCTACAGATAAAGTAGGAAACATAATAATTGAGAATGAAATTCATACCTGCACACAGGAAGATTACAGTACTCACAAAGGAAAGGAAATGGCTTTTCTATAAAAAGGGATCTGTTCCAGTCTTTATTACAACATGATACAGTATATAATATACCTTTCCATTACTTACAAATATACCAGCCACTAATTAAGGATATTTTAGCACCAATCTTTTAGGATAAACAGGTAAGGATTACCGTTGTAAAACCATTTTTAACATTCCACATACGGTAGGCTACTGGTAGTTCAAACTGTAAATAATTTAACAGTATAATGAACAAAAACCCTAAATCAGTTACATACAGTTAGTTGTTTTGAATAATCACAAATGTATATGAAATGAGGAAACAAGCCAAACAAATAATTATAAAACTAGAACCTTATGCATTATTTGCTATGGGAGCACTGGAAGAAAACATCAGACATTCTAATGCTCATATTAATGGGCTAACAAGCATTTTCCATTTACAAAACCATGATGTTACTGTAGTATTGCTCCTCTTTGGCATTCTGAAACATATTTCATAACGAAGTCCACACATCTCCACTGTGATGTGGTGGTAAAAGTCATTGAAGAGTACATCTGTCTCTTTGACTGCTATGGATCATGAGGCATAGTTTGATAGGCTACAGTACAATGGGCAATGTAGTCACTATATGTTTAGCTTTAAATATTCAGGAGAGCACTTAGGATGACCTTCAATGAAATGACCTGAGCTGCAGTTGGCCAAGCTGTGTTTTCACTGTGGGTGTTGGCCTGGGTTCTGGAACACTGTGGGTGTTGGCCTGGGTTCTGGAACACTGTGGGTGTTCTAACTGTGTTCTAGAAATACATGCTGGATCCAGGCTCACATTCATATAAGGAAGGTGTAAAATACAATATATCTATTTTACTTTAATGGTGACCCGATGAACATTTCGTAACCTCAACATTGATGCGTTACATTTCTTTGCCTTTTTCAAGCCAAAATAATTCCCCTAGAGTGAGCAGTGGGCTATCTATTGTATCTTTTTACTGATTCTCTCTCGCTCGACCCGTCTTGTGAGTTTTAGAGAAAGTATAATTGGTCCACTGGGGGCGTGGGTTGAGTGAGGAAGACATCCTTCAGACAGAATACTCACGGACCTTACCAATCAGAATGCACAATACAGGGAAGAAATAACTAATTTTGTATAGCACTTAATGATTTAGTTAGAACAATTTCTTTATTTGAGTCACTGTGTCCTTGGCCCTTTGTGCCACATGGAGACTGGCTAATAAGCAGGAGGAAGTGACACATTAGAGAGAATGGAGAAACCAGGAAACAAGCAACTTTGAGGAACGACTGGAACAAAGGCTGTGGTTTTAGTACCTTCTCTCTCCAGACTGTTTACAGCCAGACTCTGTGGAATCACCAGAGACACTTAGGTAGAAACGAAAGGGGAAATTTAGTTTTCCTTTTATAGTTTTCCATTTCCTTTTGAAAGAGTCTCATGGGTCTCGTCTACTTGACGGCCTTACATGCATTCATTAAGTTTGATTCCCTTTGGAGGAACAATGAACAAACACTGTACAAATAGGCAATTAAACCTGTCACAAATGGTTTTGTTATTGACACAGTATCTTAGTTTGTAATAAGGTGGAGATTGTAATAGGAGTTCTACAGATATCCAGATAATCTAAGAGCTCAGTATTCACCCTGACCAGTTCTGGTGGCCTGGCTATCATTATTCAAGACAATTGCACTATCAGAAGCGTACAGGCAAGGCAAAACAAAACAAAGCATGAAGTTGTTCACCACCATCCACATGCTCATTAAAGATCCTTCCATGAAACTCAGTATTGTTATTTCAGATTGTGCCTCAGTCACCCCTCCGCCGGTTTTTGTTTTCTTTGAAATAGTTTTAAGCGTTTGATTGAGCCTGCCTAAACTGCCACATAGGCAGGGTATGCACTTTTGGGGACTATTCCATTGGTTCCATTGTGTCAGGCAAGCTCCATCAAGTGAAAACAAATAGTATTTGAACCCAGGCCTGGTTCTGTGCCGCCACATTATAGCCCACTAAGCATGACTGTAGTCGGTGTTCTTTTACATGGTCCTTCGAACCGGATAGGAACAATGGCAGTCCGTCTGGTTTTGTAATTCTTGATGACATTACCAAATATCAGACGCCCCCCCAACCCTCCAAACCCACTTCCCCTGGTCATTCCACCCCCAACCCCCCAACCCCCCACATCCACTTCCCTGGTCATTCCACTCCCAACCCCCCACAACAAAAACGAACAAATTCTGATCGGCAGGCAGGCAGCACACTTCTCTCGAGCTACCTCCAAACTGAGAAAAGAAAAGTCCTTGGTTCATCCTGACACATCCCAGTTCATAAATAGGTGGACTTGTAGTTCTCTGGCTGCGTCTGAAATGGCATCCTATTCCCTTTATAGGTTGCCATTTCGGATGCACCTTCTGTGTGTCTCTGTCTCGTTAAGTCCCCTTGACGTTCTTGGTGTGGGGTCGTGATCCCAGACTGGCGTAGTAGGCACACTGGGAGGGGTCACACTGTCCTGGGGGTCCGCTGGGGCCTGGCTGGCCATGGGGACCAGGGTTCCCTGGTTCACCCTGAGCTCCAGCCGCCCCGGGCTGCCCATCCTTACCATAGCCTGGCATACCTGCTGGTCCTAGGGGGTGGAATAGCAAATGGAATGGCAAAGAGTCACACTGAAGCAACTGCTGCTTTCTTAGGAAGTTCAAGTGTCAGTCAGTCACTCACTCACCCCATTCGTGCTGGATAGCTCATAGTTTAGCAACTAAGGATCTCAAGATGGATACAAACAATCATCCATTTAGAATGATATAGTAGTAATAGAGACATTCTATTGATGTAATGCTGTAATAGAGGAACAGTACTGTACCTATAGGACCAGATGGTCCAGTCTCTCCTCTCTGTCCAACTCCGTTTTCCCCCTTTTCTCCTCTGGATCCTCTCTCACCTGGACGTCACAGAGATGACAGACACAACACTCACAATGATGTTTTTACAGACAGTGTCTGAATCAAGACAACCTAAATCAAGACTACCAAAGGCGACTAATATCAATGGGTGGCAAAAATGTGTTTTCTGGGTATAGTAGAAACCTGAAACCTCTCATGTAGTGTTTTGACAATATTACACTCTTTAATATTATGCTCTCACAGTGTGTTTATCTGAACCAAGAAATACAGGAAGTGTGACCAAATAAAATGGGACTTCACTTTGGATCAATTACCTTTAGGACCCATGGGTCCCCTCATGCCATCTCCTCCGTTCTGCCCAGGCATGCCAGGCTCTCCTGGGGGTCCGGGGCGACCATGGCTCCCTTCTTTCCCTGAGGGGCCTGGAGGTCCTGGCCGACCTGCCGTGCTCTTCACATGGGCTGGCTGGATCTGGGCCATCAGGTACGCCATTTTGTCTGGAGGTGGAACACACGGACACACAAGTATGACTTGCACAGCTCATTTTAGGTCAAACAAACTTTGCATACATTACAGATTGCACTAATGTCCCACTGTTCCTAACAATACGCCAGTCTCACCATCTAACGCTTTAGCTAGTTCCTCCTGGATCAGCCTTCTCATTGTTTCCAGTGATGGTGACTCTCCCTGTGGAAGGATAAATTAGCATGTTTACGTCATCGAATTCTAGAAGTCTGTAATATTTTCTATAGCACTCTGACTGTGACTGGGATTGAACCAGAGTATTCCATAAACCACAAGACTGTGTTCGCCTGCTGAGCTAAAACCTGGCGGTTAACTCTGGGGGGCTAATGCAAGTATTTAGATCACAACTCACCCGTGATCCTGGTTGTCCAGGGTTTCCAGGTGTTCCCTGAGGCCCAGTAAGTCCCATCTCTCCTGGTGGCCCGGACATACCCATCATCCCTGTGTGGCCCTTACGGCCTGGGGTTCCCGGGTTACCAGGCATACCTGGATCTCCAACAGGTCCCTTATCTCCCTTCCCACCTGAGTTGCCCTACAAAGACATCCAACAAAACACACTCAGAAACAATATACAGTGAGGGAAAAAAAGTATTTGATCCCCTGCTGATTTTGTACGTTTGCCCACTGACAAAGAAATTATCAGTCTATATTTTTAATGGTAGGTTTATTTGAACAGTGAGAGACAGAATAACAACAAAAAAATCCAGAAAAAAACATGTCAAAAATGTTATAAATTGATTTGCATTTTAATGAGGGAAATAAGTATTTGACCCCCTCTCAATCAGAAAGATTTCTGGCTCCCAGGTGTCTTTTATACTGGTAACGAGCTGAGATTAGGAGCACACTCTTAAAGGGAGTGCTCCTAATCTCAGCTTGTTACCTGTATAAAAGACACCTGTCCACAGAAGCAATCAATCAATCAGACTCCAAACTCTCCACCATGGCCAAGACCAAAGAGCTCTCCAAGGATGTCAGGGACAAGATTGTAGACCTACACAAGGCTGGAATGGACTACAAGACCATCGCCAAGCAGTTTGGTGAGAAGGTGACAACAGTTGGTGCGATTATTCGCAAATGGAAGAAACACAAAATAACTGTCAATCTCCCTCGGCCTGGGGCTCCATGCAAGATCTCACCTCGTGGAGTTGCAATGATCATGAGAACGGTGAGGAATCAGCCCAGAAATACACGGGAGGATCTTGTCAATGATCTCAAGGCAGCTGGGACCATAGTCACCAAGAAAACAATTGGTAACACACTACGCCGTGAAGGACTGACATCCTGCAGCGCCCGCAAGGTCCCCCTGCTCAAGAAAGCACATATACAGGCCCGTCTGAAGTTTGCCAATGAACATCTGAATGATTCAGAGGAGAACTGGGTGAAAGTGTTGTGGTCAGATGAGACCAAAATCGAGCTCTTTGGCATCAACTCAACTCGCCGTGTTTGGAGGAGGAGGAATGCTGCCTATGACCCCAAGAACACCATCCCCACCGCCAAACATGGAGGTGGAAACATTATGCTTTGGGGGTGTTTTTCTGCTAAGGGGACAAGACAACTTCACCGCATCAAAGGGACGATGGACGGGGCCTTGTACCGTCAAATCTTGGGTGAGAACCTCCTTCCCTCAGCCAGGGCATTGAAAATGGGTCGTGGATGGGTATTCCAGCATGACAATGACCCAAAACACACGGCCAAGGCAACAAAGGAGTGGCTCAAGAAGAAGCACATTAAGGTCCTGGAGTGGCCTAGCTAGTCTCCAGACCTTAATCCCATAGAAAATCTGTGGAGGGAGCTGAAGGTTCGAGTTGCCAAACGTCAGCCTTGAAACCTTAATGACTTGGAGAAGATCTGCAAAGAGGAGTGGGACAAAATCCCTCCTGAGATGTGTGCAAACCTGGTCGCCAACTACTAGAAACGTCTAACCTCTGTGATTGCCAACAAGGGTTTTGCCACCAAGTACTAAGTCATGTTTTGCAGAGGGGTCAAATACTTATTTCCTTCATTAAAATGCAAATCAATTTATAACATTTTTGACATGAGTTTTTCTGGATTTCTTTGTTGTTATTCTGTCTCTCACTGTTCAAATAAACCTACCATTAAAATGATAGACTGATCATGTCTTTGTCAGTGGGCAAATGTACAAAATCAGCAGGGGATCAAATACTTTTTTCCCTCACTGTAAACAATGTTGTTTATGGTCGTTGGTTGGGCAGGGTCCTGCATGTACTCACCCTCTCTCCTTTGAGTCCACGTTCTCCTGCTCTGCCTGACATACCCTGTGAAACAGACAAGGAGTTTGTTTAATATTTTGTGGGCAAGACATCGCCCAATCCATGTTCCACATTATATCCATTTCCTAGTGTAAAGACGCTAAAAGTAGCTGATGAAAATTGAAATATGTCTCAAAAAATCAATCAACAAACCAATCAATCAATCAATGGTTCTTACCTGTTTCCCCTCTGGGCCGACAGGACCAGTAGGACCCTAGATAGAAAGACAGATCGAAGGCAGAGACATTTATATAAAAATACATTTGATCAAATCAGAAACGCTTGCATCACAACTTCCAATCTTCTTATGGCAGAACATCAACTCAGACTATTCCAACATGAGTGGTAGGACTAGGAGGCATAGCAACAATCAGAGGTGGGAAAAGTACTCAGTTGTCATACTTGAGTAAAAGTAAAGATACCTTCATAGAAAATGACTCAAGTAAAAGTGAAGGTCACCCAGTAAAATACTACTTGAGTAACGTATCTTGTTTTAAATGTACTTAAGTGGTGGTGGCAAAAGTATTCAATTGTCAAACTTTAGTCAAAGTTAAAAGTTAAAGTAAATGCTATACATCTAATTCCTTATATTATGCAAACCAGATGGCACAATTTTCTTGTTTTTAATAAATTTATGGACAGCCAGGGACACACTCCAACACTCAGACATAATTTACAAACTCAGTATTTGTGTTTCGTGAGTCCGCAAGATCAGAAGCAGTAGGGATGACAACGCGTTATATTGATAGGTGCATGAATTGGACCATATTTCTGTCCTGCCTGAGCATTCGAAATGTAACGAGTAAAAAGTACATATTTTATTTAGGAATGTAGTGGAGTAAAAGTAAAAGTTGTCAAAAATATAAATAGTAAAGTAAAATACAGTAGTACTTCAAAGTATTTTTACATAGTTACTTTACACCACTGACAACAGTAGCTTAGAACCCTATTGATAATGTTTACATAAAAAAAGGAGCAGGAATCCCTACTTACGGACGGTCCCTTGAGACCACTAAAGCCTGGTAATCCTGGGTTCCCAGGGTCTCCCTTGGCTCCAGCCTGACCCTGTAATACACACAGAAACATGGGGACTTGTGACTTTCACATGGCGTAGTCATACTGTAGTCATACTGTAGTTGAACACTCACAGGCTGCCCCACTCGTTATAAGGGTTCTTGTGAACGTTGCTGCGCTTGGAGGTACAGTTCATAAAAGATCTTGCGGTGGGAGATGAAACAGCTGCAAGCAATTAATATTCATATTTACAAGGGCTTGATGGGACTTGATCTAGCTGGTTGTAGAGTACCAGATACAGGGTAGAGGGAAGCTGCTTTGTTCGCTACATACAAACAGCATTTCACTGCATGTGCATGTGCATGTTTTCACAGAAGCTAGGACCACGATGTCTGCAATGTTAAGAGCAGTTACTGCTGTATATAAATAAATAATCACTCACTGGAGTACCAGGGGCTCCTGGCTTTCCTGAAGGTCCTGGTTCACCAGGTTTACCCTTGAGAGAGAGACAGCGGTAGAGATGGAGGGAGGGAGAGGGAGATAGAGATGGAGAGAGAGGGATAGACAGAGAGGTAGAGAGGGAGAGAGAGAGCGAGCGAGACAGAGAGAGCGACAGAGCGAGAGAGCGAGAGAGAGAGAGAGAGAGAGAGAGAGAAATACAGACATTAGTGAAACGTTCTATCAGCCAGGTTGTCATCGTGCTAAATCTGGTGTCAGCAGATAAAGGCTTGTCTACTGCAGTATAAAGGTGACTTACATTCTCCCCTCTCCGGCCAGCCATGCCTTCTGGTCCAGGTGGTCCAGTATTACCCTTCACAAACAAACACAACGCATATATTATTAAGACATTCCCTGTATGTTGATAATTGCATAGTTATGATTGGTTATATTAGTGTTCTCACTCACGTCTTGGCCAGGTTTACCCTCCGGTCCACTACGTCCTTCCTTTCCATCTTCACCCTGATTGGTCGAAGACAGAAACATATTAATCAATGCAACCAATCAATTCACAGTAGGCCTCTCTTTCCTAATGAAGCCCTCAGGAAAATGTTTTGATTATAGCTATAGAAAGGGGCTCCAATTGTCAAATCCACCCCTTGACCTTGACGGCCTGGATGTACGAGTCTGGGGTCAAGGTGAGACACTCTTATCCATCCAATGTGGTCTATAAAATCCATAGGTTCACATGGAGATAGACAGAAGTCTATGTAACATAAGCCTCTGTCTTAAGATATGTGTTATAGTGATGCACTTGGGCAGCAGGGGATGTGAGCCTGGCACTGTGTCTCAGTGGCGTCTGTAATGAGGCATGCTATTGGTCACACAATAATAGGTCACACTATATTGAGACAGGCAGGTATTGTATCCTAGAGCTGAGAGCTGAGTGAGATTTAATAAGAGTAGGCATGTGTCACAATTTTGACAGTGAGATGATTTGATCTTGACAGACCAGGGAAGACATATGCCTAACCACGTTATTCACCACGTTATGGCCTAGTCATCTAATGTGTTGAGAATGGTGACATGGGAGTCAATGGGCTGACCTTTGAACCTGGTTGTCCAGGCTCTCCTCTGTGACCTTTGAAGCCCTGTGTGGAAAGAATGATCAACATGAATACACCAACAATGTTTTATTACTGAAATTATATCTCCATTAGCCACACAGTTAAATAATCCTTCCCACAGTTACTCACAGGCATTCCCCTGAGACCTGGTTGTCCTGATGGTCCTGGCTCTCCTTGTTTACCCTGAAATCCCAACACAGAGTTAGATTACACACCAAGGGAATGATGTGCAGGTAAATATGAAGGGGGCACATATTGTGCCATGTACAGTTGAAGTCGGAAGTTTACATACGCCTTAACCAACTACATTTCAACTCAGTTTTTCACAATTCCTGACATTTAATCCTAGTAAAAAATCCCTGTCTTAGGTCAGTTAGGATCACCACTTTATTTTAAGATTGTGAAATGTCAGAATAATAGTAGAGAGAATGATTTATTTCAGCTTTTATTTATTTCATCACATTCCCAGTGGGTCAGAAGTTTACATACACTCAATTAGTATTTGGTAGCATTGCCTTTAAATTGTTTAACTTGGGTCAAACGTTTCGGGTAGCCTTCCACAAGCTTCCCACAATAAGTTGGATGAATCTTGGCCCATTCCTCCTGACAGAGTTGGTGTAACTGAGTCAGGTTTGTAGGCCTCCTTGCTCGCACACGCTTTTTCAGTTGTGCCTACAGATTTTCTATAGGATTGAGGTCAGGGCTTTGTGATGGCCACTCCAATAACTTGACTTTGTTGTCCTTAAGCCATTTTGCCACAACTTTGGAAGTATGCTTGGGGTCATTGTCCATTTGGAAGACCCATTTGCGACCAAGCTTTAACTTCCTGACTGATTTCTTGAGATGTTAGTTCAATATATCCACATAATTTTCCTTCCTCATGATGCCATCTATTTTGTGAAGTGCACCAGTCCCTCCTGCAGCAAAGCACCCCCACAGCATGATGCTGCCACCCCCGTGCTTCACGGTTGGGATGGTGTTCTTCGGCTTGCAAGCTCCCGCTTTTTCCCCCAAACATAACGATGGTCATTATGGCCAAACAGTTCTATTTTTGTTTCATCAGACCAGAGGACATTTCTCCAAAAAGTACGATCTTTGTCCCCATGTGCAGTTGCAAACCGTAGTCTTGCTTTTTTATGGTGGTTTTGGAGCAGTGGCTTCTTCCTTGCTGAGTGGCCTTTCAGGTTATGTCGATATAGGACTTGTTTTACTGTGGATATAGATACTTTTGTACCGGTTTCCTCCAGCATCTTCACAAGGTCCTTTGCTGTTGTTCTGGGATTGATTTGCACTTTTCGCACCAAAGTACGTTAATCTCTAGGAGACAGAACGCGTCTCCTTCCTGAGCGGTATGACGGCTGCGTGGTCCCATGGTGTTTATACTTGCGTACGATTGTTTGTACAGGTGAACGTGGTACCTTCAGCTGTTTGGAAATTTCTCCCAAGGATGAACCAGACTTGTGGAGGTCTACAATTATTTTTCTGAGGTCTTGGCTGATTTATTTTGATTTTCCCATGATGTCAAGCAAAGAGGCACTGAGTTTGAAGGTAGGCCTTGAAATACATCCTCAGGTACACCTCCAATTGACTCAAATGATGTAAATTAGCCTATCAGAAGCTTCTAAAGCCATGACATTATTTTCTGGATTTCTCCAAGCTGTTTAAAGGCACAGTCAACTTAGTGTATGTAAACTTCTGACCCACTGGAATTGTGATACAGTGAATTATAAGTGAAATAAACATTTCTTGTGTCATGCATAAAGTAGATGTCCTAAACAACTTGCCAAAACTATAGTTTGTTAACAAGAAATTTGTGGAGTGGTTGAAAAACCAGTTTTAATGACTCCAACCTAAGTGTATGTAAACTTCCGACTTCAGCTGTATAACAAGGGACCATTTTGACTGATCATGTACAGAATATATCCATGAATGAAGCCCTAACAGGATAACAGGACATATAGAATATCCTGGGAATATAGTCAGGCCATATCATGTGTACTCACCGGTTCTCCTTGTTCTCCTGGTCGGCCATCTTTGCCAATTTTACCCATTTGACCCTATGGAACAAGGTTATTCAGCATTTAGTCTTTCTTGCTTTTAGCCTTGGGTTTCAAACTGTTTATTCACATTCCACTCCATAAATTACACGTATGTTTTCATGGATAGCGTGAGACAGAGGTTATAGTGATATTGTTACTACCACACCAAAACTATTTTAAGTCTTTAGCAGATCATTTCGACTCCTTCACAAAACTTTATCAACATTGTTTCTCACCATTAAGCCTGGTAGACCTGGTGGCCCCTGGATTCCCTTCATCCCCTCCTTGCCCTGCAGAGAGAAAACAAACACAAGATAGTTCCACAGTTTCAACCATGATAAATCAACAACAACACTATGATGATTAATGTCCTCTGCCACAACACTCATCCCAGTTGACCTATATGGCCAGCCAGTGGGACAAGGCTGGTATAAAACTAATGACATGTAGTGTAATATGCTGTCTGAATATAAAACACATTGACAACATCCTGACTTTTTCTCCAGGGGCTCCTGGGGGACCGATGGGGCCGGGTTGACCGTCGTTACCCTACAGAGAGACGAAGAGGCAAGAGTCAGAAAGAACATTCATCCTACTGCAATGACCATAGGAGTTGGTGATACTAAATAGCAAAAGAGCAGGTTGACAGACGATGGGATATGGTAGGTACTGGTAATACCACCAGGCAGGTACAGGTACTCACAGGATTACCAATGATACCAGCAGCACCGGGGTGGCCAGGGGGTCCGGTGTGGCCCTTTTCACCTTTGTCTCCAGGTCCTCCTTGGGGTCCTCTATCACCTTTCACACCCTGTGGAACGAACAATAAATAATACATATCACCTCTGTCCACTGTGTTATATGGCAGGTGACATAACAGACACAAACCACTGGATGGTTTCAGGTCTTGAACTCAATAATGAATGTTCTATGGAAGATAGATGTGTGTGGTTGATAAGCGGGTGTGGTTGAGGAGGACTTGCTTTCTCTCCGTTGGCTCCTGGGGATCCAGTGGGTCCGGTCGGGCCTGCCTGGCCCTGTAATGATAATGACACAGAGACACCATCAGTCTCTGGCTAACTAAAGGCTCTCTCTCTACATCTTTCTTTCTGGTCTGTCTATCTTTGTCTCTCCCCCGCTTCCCCTCTTTCTCCCTCTCTCTCTCTCTCTCTCTCTCTCTCTCTCTCCGGCTCTCTAAAAAGACCATCAGCAGCCCTGTCTACAGGTCCTGATCATTCACTGTACCCCCCAGAGGATAGTAAGCCTAACGATGCTGAGAGAGCCAGGCTGTTAGCTTCCCGCCACTTCAGTCAAACACAGTGTGATGGATACAGGAGACTCCTCGCTCTTCTCCTAGGCTACTGTCTGAGACATACTACTTCTATGAAGTTAAACAAAGTCCTCTTTGCAGTGTTTAGAGCAGGGTTGCCAAACCCTGTTCCTGGAGAGCTACCCTCCTGTAGGTTTTCGCTCCAACCCCAGGTGTTACCAACCTGATTCATCTTCTCAACCTGCTAATTATTAGAATCAGGTGTGCTAGATTAGGGTAGGAGCAAAAACCTACAGGACAGTAGCTCTCCAGGAACAGGGTTGGGCAGTCCTGGTTAAGAGCATGAAGAAGTGGTATGGAGAGGATCATTTTAATCCAATTCATGATTCAGGATGAGTATCTCCCAGTAAGGGATACCTTTATCATACAATATATGGCATGGTACTATGACTTTGTCCTTACTTGGTACCCGTCCTGTCCGTTCTTTCCTGGGGGTCCAGCGTGTCCCTTGTCTCCTGGTGTCCCTGGCAGACCAGACTGTCCCGGGGGTCCGGCTGGGCAGTCTGAACATATGTCCTGAAGGACAAGGAGAAACACTTAGTGATGAAAGAATCTGTCTGTCTCAGGATCATTTAACAAGATGGAGGAAACAGTACTATGGTAATGAGGCTCTCCTCCTTACCTTCAGATTCAAATCCGACAAGTCTGCAGCTGCTCCCTGAAAGAGATGGTGTCCATTATTATACAAAGGTTGATTGGACTTATACACTTCACACTGATATCACACCATGCGTTTGAATACATCCCCATAGGTGTGCTATCATGTCAGTGTAGTGACAAAAAAAGTGAAGGTACAGTATTTGGTCTCAGTTTGCTGTGTTGTTGGGACATTTCCAAGCCCATTTACTGTACATGTCAACTTACTGGCTCTCCTGGGGATCCCTTATCTCCTGGTCTTCCTGGTAAACCATTGTGTCCTGCTGGTCCCTGTGTACCAGCGACGCCTGGCAGACCTCTCATGCCCTGAACCAGGAAACAAACAGCAGTCAGTTGAATTTTTATTTGAACATTACTCCGTTTGTGTTTACACTTTGTCACACTAAGGCTGAGCATAATTATGACAAAATGTCCAAAATGGTTTTACCGACGGTCCAACTGCACCATTGAGCCCTGAAGGTCCCTGTAAAAGATAAAGATGTTCTCATACATGTTCAAAATATGCAGCAAGATTGAATGTGCCTGTGTGTGTGTGTGTGTGTGTGTGTGTGTGTGTGTGTGTGTGTGTGTGTGTGTTTGTCTATACCGGGGGTCCGACTTTGCCTTCTCCTGGAGGACCCCTGTCCCCTGGAACCCCCTGAAGTCCCTGGGATCCAGGTTGTCCCTGGAACACACAGACATAACCTTGGTTACCATCCAGTAAGGCACCAACAGAACCTTAGTCACCATCCAACCAGGGGACATTGTGTCCTGTTAATGCAATAGCCAATACTTTCTAATGACATTGCTGCAATATCATTTTGTTTGGCTCGTTTTGTTTGGCTCAGAGAGTTCTGCTGTTCTGAGCAGAGTGGTTGTTGATCTCTGCAGGTCTTGGCTGCTCAGGCAAGATACATCACGTGTGTTTATGTCTAACAACAGAGAATCCAATCTGAAGTTTCAGTTTGGCAATCATAAAGGTGACCAGGGAGGATGGTTTAACAACAACAGAGATAGAATCAACAGAAAAAATTCTCTCTCTCTCTCTCTCTCTCTCTCTCTCTCTCTCTCTCTCTCTCTCTCTCTCTCTCTCTCTCTCTCTCTCTCTCTCTCTCTCTCTCTCTCTCTCTCTCTCTCTCTCTCTCTCTCTTCTCCTCTCTCTCTCTCTCTCTCTCTCTCTCTCTCTCTCTCTCTCTCTCTCTCTCTCTCTCTCTCTCTCTCTCTCTCTCTCTCTCTCTCTCTCTCCTCAAAAAGTTGTTGTTAAATCACTGTGTTAGTCACAGTATGCTGGTCACAGAAAATTGCTTTAGTGCAACCAAAATTGATAATTTTCTTCATTTAGTCACCAGATAGAATCACCCCTGATTTCAAGGCACTAATGTTTCTCACTACCCCTCACTCCCTGCCTCCCCCAACCCAACTTTAAAATGAGTTACCTTCTGGCCGGGAGGTCCTTCAATTCCCTGCTGTCCAGGATCACCCTGTAATATAATATCACACATAACACTATTATGAGCCCACTGGCTGGTCAAATCAAACACTTGGCATGTCAAGTCTTATAGTATAACATAAATGGGTGCCCCTATATTCCCTGTATAGTGCACTGCGTTTGAGGCTAGGATTATATGTTATAGGCCAGCAGCTGACAGTAGTAAAATGGAACTGTTATGAACCACACACACACAGCACCTGTACACCGTCCTGCTGGGTTCCTTCATTAGTTTCATGTGATAAAGCTGTGTGTTGTTTCTGTGTTTGCTTTCTCAGCACTATCACCATATGTCTGTGTTGTAGAAAAGGAGTAAAAAGGTTCCAGGTCAAATCACTGGCATAACTGCATAATGTGGGTTGTACGGTACTAACGTAACCAGTCATATTTTAATATGGTTGTATTTAAATGCATGTTGATTTATGTACACGTGCAGCCAATACACGTACAGGATGTGAAGGGCTTTTAATTTGAAACTCCAGAGCCTGAGATCTTAATTGCCTGATTGGATAAGTGCCAACAAACTCTTGTTCATATTTCTTAGAGTGTGGATAACAAGTTAGATATGTGTTAACTCTGTAGTCAGGAGCTTTTCCTGACTACGCCACAAGACCAGGCAAATGTGTCTGTGTGACCTTGTTTATAGTGGTCACACAGACAGGAGAAACTCCTGGCCGTAACAACAAGGTTTGAACTTCTTATGAAGAGTGATGTATCTTACATTCTGTCCGTCTTTGCCCTTCCCTGGTAGGCCAGGGGGTCCTTGTATGCCTGCATCTCCAGGAGGGCCTGGGGGGCCAGCACGACCCTCCTTCCCCAACTCTCCCTGGAACACACCACACACAGGGAGATGAGCATAGCCTAGCGTAGCATAGCATAGCATAGTCAGTCATACAGCACGAGTTTGTCACGCCCTGGCCTATAGAACTCTAGCTAGTTTGGTCAGGGTGTGAATATTCTAGGTTTGTATTTCTATGTTTGGCCGGGTGTGGTTCCCAATCAGAGGCAGCTGTCGCTCGTTGTCTCTGATTGGGGATCATACTTAGGCAGCCAGTTTTCCTGCCTGTGTTGTGGGATTTTGTTGTGTTCCTGTTTAGGCTTGTGTGTTAGCCCTTTTGACCGTCACGGTTAAGTTTGTTATTTTGGTTACTGTGTCGTGCGTTTATTACTTAATAAACATGTACGCCTTTCACGCTGCACCTTGGTCTGACCCGTTTCTTAACGGACGTGACAGAGTTACAATAGAAGGTCCCTAGGACACATGAGTTACGAGTTACAATATGATGTCCCGAGAACACATGAGTTACGAGTTACAATATGATGTCCCGAGAACACATGAGTTACGAGTTACAATACGATATCCCTACAACACATCAGTTACGAGTTACAATATGATATCCCTAGACCAACACATTTGAGATCACGTGTTTTGATCCATATAGCAGTGATTAGGTTACTGACCCTCTCTCCTCTCTGTCCAGCTATTCCAGGTGGTCCAATGGTTCCAGGGATGCCCTGTGTTATAGACAGAGAGAGAAGTTCAGGGCACACATTAGGTTAAAGTTTAAAGCATTAGGGATGTCCTCGAACACCAACAAAATGTTTTTGGGTTGTCATTTCCACAAAATTAACCTACCACATTGCCAGGCAGTCCACGGGTGCCCTGCGTACCCTGCAATCCTTGAAGACCCTGGAAGAGAAGCAAGACTTAATTCACAACTGTCTATATGTAATACACTGCTCAAAAAAATAAAGGGAACACTTAAACAACACAATGTAACTCCAAGTCAGTCACACTTCTGTGAAATCAAACTGTCCACTTAGGAAGCAACACTGATTGACAATACATTTCATATGCTGTTGTGCAAATGGAATAGACAACAGGTAGAAATTATAGGCAATTAGCAATAAAGGACTGGTTTTGCAGGTGGTGACCACAGACCACTTCTCAGTTCCTATGCTTCCTGGCTGATGTTTTGGTCACTTTTGAATGCTGGCGGTGCTCTCACTCTAGTGGTAGCATGAGACGGAGTCTACAACCCACACAAGTGGCTCAGGTAGTGCAGCTCATCCAGGATGGCACATCAATGCGAGCTGTGGCAAGAAGGTTTGCTGTGTCTGTCAGCGTAGTGTCCAGAGCATGGAGGCGCTACCAGGAGACAGGCCAGTACATCAGGAGACATGGAGGAGGCCGTAGGAGGGCAACAACCCAGCAGCAGGACTGCTACCTCCGCCTTTGTGCAAGGAGGAGCAGGAGGAGCACTGCCAGAGCCCTGCAAAATGACCTCCAGCAGGCCACAAATGTGCATGTGTCTGCTCAAACGGTCAGAAACAGACTCCAAGATGGTGGTATGAGGGCCTGACATCCACAGGTGGGGGTTGTACTTACAGCCCAACACCGTGCAGGACGTTTGGCATTTGCCAGAGAACACCAAGATTGGCAAATTCGCCACTGGCACCCTGTGCTCTTCACAGATGAAAGCAGGTTCACACTGAGCACGTGACAGACGTGACAGAGTCTGGAGACGCCGTGGAGAACGTTCTGCTGCCTGCAACATCCTCCAGCATGACCGGTTTGGCGGTGGGTCAGTCATAGTGTGGGGTGGCATTTCTTTGGGGGGCCGCACAGCCCTCCATGTGCTCGCCAGAGTAGCCTGACTGCCATTAGGTACTGAGATGAGATCCTCAGACCCCTTGTGAGACCATATGCTGGTGCGGTTGGCCCTGGGTTCCTCCTAATGCAAGACAATGCTAGACCTCATGTGGCTGGAGTGTGTCAGCAGTTCCTGCAAGAGGAAGGCATTGATGCTATGGACTGGCCCGCCCGTTCCCCAGACCTGAATCCAATTGAGCACATCTGGGACATCATGTCTCGCTCCATCCACCAACGCCACGTTGCAACACAGACTGTCCAGGAGTTGGCGGATGCTTTAGTCCAGGTCTGGGAGGAGATCCCTCAGGAGACCATCCGCCACCTCATCAGGAGCATGCCCAGGCGTTGTAGGGAGGTCATACAGGCACGTGGAGGCCACACACACTACTGAGCCTCATTTTGACTTGTTTTAAGGACATTACATCAAAGTTGGATCAGCCTGTAGTGTGGTTTTCCACTTTAATTTTGAGGGTGACTCCAAATCCAGACCTCCATGGGTTGATAAATTTGATTTCCATTGAAAATTTTTTTGTGATTTTGTTGTCAGCACATTCAACTATGTAAAGAAAAAAGTATTTAATAAGATTTTAATAAGATTATTTCATTCATCATTCAGATCTAGGATGTGTTATTTTAGTGTTCCCTTTATTTTTTTGAGCAGTGTAGTATTATCAGACATGTAACTGAGAACAAATATACTGCCGTAAAGAACCTGAACTTACAGGGTCTCCTTGTCTCCCAGTCTCTCCTTTAGGGCCAATGTCACCTTCTGGGCCCTGAATTGAAAGGGATTACAAACAAACTTGCCAGACATTTAAGGATATGAAGGAAGCTGAAATCATTCAGTATAGTATGTTAAATTATGTAGAGTTTTGTTTTTCTATTTTCCAATGGATGACACCTTATGTAGGGACCTATAAAATATGCGGTGCAGAGAACGCGGACTGAATCACGGAATCCAGACATTAAAACGGAATTCAACCATTTTATTTTTTATTGAGGTTAGCTGGGAATGAACTAAACGTATTGAAAATGATTTAATTTGTCCAGGTTTATCATAAGACGTGAACAGAATGCATCAGTGATTCGTATTTCCTGCAACTTTCTGATGACGCAACGGCATGAGAATGCCCCTCTCTACCACTTTGTGTAGCCATTAGCGAGGATGCTAAGGAAAACCGTCTTCTCAATTAAATGTTAACTACAAAGTATCCTATGCTTACCTGGCAGAATGATATCATGATTATTTGCATCAATTCAGGTTATTTGTTTTGCAAACTCTACCATCACTTGTGCAAAAACACTGCTAAAAAACTGCCTATTGCTAGGTACGCACTTGAAATAAAGGGTAACTAGGCTACACTCCAAAATCAAAATGTATTAGATTTTTGCCCAGACCCCAGAAATTGTCTCCAGATGTGGTTTAAGCATTGTAGTGGACTTAGAACATCCAATTTTGTTGTTTTTCTAACAAAACGGAATTAGGCAAAAATTCTATGGAGTTTATAGTGCCCTACGTATGTTATTGTTGCTACATGGGTTGTGAATAGGTGAGTGTCAATTATAAATAACATTTGATTGACTGACTGATTGATTGAACTCCTTACCTGTGGTCCAGCCAGTCCTTTAAAGCCTGGTTCTCCAGGCAGTCCTCGTTGACCCTTCAGACAACACATAGGTTAGTAACATCCCCAGAATTATGTTCAAAATCAAACAAATTATACCGTATTTTGCTCTTTTGCAATGCCAGATGATTCCTTTAAAAGCCAAACACACAGTGGAGCACTGTCACTATTTTAGTACACATAGAGAGCACTGTAACTGCTGCATTGTTGATGTCCATTTGACTCTACCAAATAAAGGAGGCACTTTCATCGATTCACATCTCTTCTGACATCTAGTGGAGAGTTTGGAGCATTGCTGATTCTCCCTAAATGCAGCATAATGTTACTCCTTTCGTAAAAGGCACAATTTATTATGAATAACTTACAATCTCTCCTGGATTCCCCTGCTCTCCCTTTTCTCCTCTCTCTCCAGGATTTCCCTAGGGAGAAAGAAAAAGGATAAAACGCATGTCCAAGTTGGGAAATATCAGTGGTGTAAAGTACTTAAGTAAAAATACTTTAAAGTACTACTTAAGTACTTTTTTAGGGTATCTGTACTTTACTTTAATATTTATATTTTTGCCAACTTTTACTTTTACTTCACTACCTTCCTAAAGAAAATAATGTACTTTTTACTCCATACATTTTCCCTGACACCCAAAAGTACTCATTACATTTTGACCGGAAAATGGTCCAATTCACAAACTTATCAAGACAACATTCCTGGTCATCACTACTACCTCTGATCTGGCGGACTCACTAAACACAAATGCTTTGTTTGTAAATTATGTCTGAGTGTTGGAGTGTGCCCCTGGCTATCCATCAATAAAAAATAAAAAATAAATGGTGATGTCTGCTTTGCTTAATATAAAGAATTTGAAATGGTTTATACTTTTACTTTTATTTTTGATACTTAAGTACATTTCAGCAATTCCATTTACTTTTGATACTTTGATATTTAAAACCAAATACTTTTAGACTTTTACTCAAGTAGTATTTTACTGGGTGACTTTCACTTTTACTTGAGTCATTTTCTATTAAGTTATCTTTACTTTTACTCAAGTAAGAAAAATGAGTACTTTTTCCACTACTGGGAAATATACAGTGCCTTGCAAAAGTATTCATCCCCCTTGGCGTTTTTCCTATTTTGTTGCATTACAACCTGTAATTTAAATGGATTTTTATTTGGATTTCATGTAATGGACATACACAAAATAGTCCAAATTGTTGAAGTGAAATGAAAAAAATAACTTGTTTCAAAAAATTATAACAAATGAATAACGGAAAAGTGGTGTGTGCATATGTATTCACCCCCTTTGCTATGAAGCCCCTAAATAAGTTCTGGTGCAACCAATTACCTTCAGAAGTCACATAATTAGTTAAATAAAGTCCACCTGTGTGCAATCTAAGTGTCACATGATCTGTCACATGATCTCAGTATATATACACCTGTTCTGAAAGAAAAAAAGCAAACACGTTTGGTGTTCGCCAAAAGGAATGTGGGAGACTCCCCAATTGGTCAGAATTGAAGGAATGGTGGATGTTGCAAAATACAGGGAAATTCTTGAGACTGGGATGGAGGTTCACCTTCCAGCAGGACAATGACCCTAAGCATACTGCTAAAGCAACACTCAAGTGGTTTACATTTACATTTTAGTCATTTAGCAGACGCTCTTATCCAGAGCGACTTACAGTTAGTTAGTTCATACATTATTTAAAAAAAAATCATACCCCTTGTGGGAATCGAACCCACAACCCTGGCGTTGCAAACGCCATGCTCTATCAACTGAGCTACATCCCTGCCGGCCATTCCCTCCCCTACCCTGGACGACGCTGGGCCAATTGTGCGCCGCCCCATGGGTCTCCGGTCGCAGCCGGCTACGACAGAGCCTGGATTTATTAAGGGGAAACATTTAAATGTCTTGAAATGGCCTAGTCAAAGCCCAGACAACAATCCAATTGAGAATCTGTGGTATGACTTAAAGATTGCTGTACACCAGCGGAACCCATCCCAATTTTTTTTTTTTTTTTTATTTAATATGTAGTGAGGACCAGCCAACAAGAGTGTACAGGTCACAGTGGTGGGTAGTGTATGGGGCTTTGGAGACAAAACGGATGGCACTGTGATAGACTACATCCAATTTGTTGAGTAGAGTGTTGGAGGCTATTTTGTAAATGACATCGCCGAAGTCAAGGATCGGTAGGATAGTCAGTTTTACGAGGGCATGTTTGGCAGCATGAGTGAAGGAGGCTTTGTTGCGAAATAGGAAGCCGATTCTAGATTTAACTTTGGATTGGAGATTCTTAATGTGAGTCTGGAAGGAGAGTTTACAGTCTAACCAGACACCTAGGTATTTGTAGTTGTCCACATACTCTAGGTCAGACCCGTCGAGAGTAGTGATTCTAGTCGGGTGGGCGGGTGCCAGCAGCGTTCGATTGAAGAGCATGCATTTAGTTTTACTAGTGTTTAAGAGCAGTTGGAGGCTACTGAAGGAGTGTTGTATGGCATTGAAGCTCGTTTAGAGGTTTGTTAACACAGTGTCCAATGAAGGGCCAGATGTATACAAAAGGGTGTAGTCTGCGTAGAGGTGAATCTGAGAGTCACCAGCAGCAAGAGCGACATCATTGATATACACTGTGAAAAGAGTCGGCCCAAGAATTGAACCCTGTGGCATCCCCATAGAGACTGCCATAGGTCCAGACAACAGGCCCTCCGATTTGACACATTGAACTCTATCTGAGAAGTAGTTGGTGAACCAGGCGAGGCAGTCATTTGAGAAACCAAGGCTATTTAGTCTGCCAATAAGAATGCGGTGGTTGACAAAGTCGAAAGCCTTGGCCAGGTCGATGAAGACGGCTGCACAGTACTGTCTATTATTGATCGCGGTTATAATATCGTTTAGGACCTTGAGCGTGGCTGAAGTGCACCCATGACCAGCTCGGAAACCGGATTGCATAGCGGAGAAGGTACGGTGGGATTCGAAATGGTCGGTGATCTGTTTGTTAACTTGGCTTTCAAAAACTTTCGAAGGGCAGGGCAGGATGGATATAGGTCTGTAACAGTTTGGATCTAGAGTGTCACCCCCTTTGAAGAGGGGGATGACCGCGGCAGCTTTCCAATCTCTGGGGATCTCAGACGTTATGAAAGAGAGGTTGAACAGGCTAGTAATAGGGGTTGCGACAATTTCGGCGGCTAGTTTTAGAAAGAAAGGGTCCAGATTGTCTAGCCCAGATGATTTGTAGGGGTCCAGATTTTGCAGCTCTTTCAGAACATCAGCTGTCTGAATTTGTGTGAATGAGAAGCGGGGGGGGCATGGGCAAGTTGCAGTGGAGGGTGCAGAGCAGTTGGCCGGGGTAGTGGTAGCCAGGTGGAAAGCATGGCCAGCCGTAGCAAAATGCTTGTTGAAATTCTCGCTTATTGTAGATTTATCGGTGGTGATAGTGTTTCCTAGCCTCAGTGCAGTGGGCAGCTGGGAGGAAGTGCTCTTATTCTCCATGGACTTTACAGTGTCCCAAAACTTTTTGGAGTTAGTGCTACAGGATGCAAATTTCTGTTTGAAAAAGTTAGCCTTTGCTTTCCTAACTGCTTGTGTATATTGGTTCCTAACTTCCCTGAAAATTTGCATATCGCGGGGGCTATTTGATGCTAATGCAGTACGCCACAGGATGTTTTTGTGCTGTCAAGGGCAGTCAAGTCTGAGGAGAACCAGGGGCTATATCTGTTCTTAGTTCTGTATTTTTTGAATGGGGCATGTTTATTTAAGATTGAGAGGAAATTACTTTTAAAGAACAACCAGGCATCCTCTACTGACAGAATGAGATCTATATCCATCCAGGATACGTGGGCCAGGTCAATTAGGAAGGCCTGCTCGCTAAAGTGTTTTAGGGAGCGCTTGACAGTGATGAGGGGTGGTCGTTTGACCGCGGACCTGTTACGGATGCAGGCAATAAGGCAGTGATCGCTGAGATCCTGGTTGAAGACAGCGGAGGTGTATTTAGAGGGTAAGTTAGTCAGGATGATATCTATGAGGGTACCCATGTTTACGGATTTAGGGTTGTACCTGGTAGGTTCGTTGATAATTTGTGTGAGATTGAGGGCATCTAGTTTGGATTGTAGGATGGCCGGGGTGTTAAGCATATCCCAATTTAGGTCACCAAGCAGTACGAACTCTGAGGATAAATGGGGGCAATCAATTCACATATGGTGTCCAGGGCACAGCTGGGGGCTGAGGGGGTCTGTAGCCAGCGGCAACAGTGAGAGACTTATTTCTGGAAAGGTGGATTTTTAGAAGTAGAAGCTCAAACTGTTTGGGCACAGACCTGGATAGTATGATAGAGCTCTGCAGGCTATCTCTACAGTAGATTGCAACTCCACCCCCTTTGGCAGTTCTATCTAGACGGAAAATGTTATAGTTGGGGATGGAAATTTCAGAATTTTTGGTGGCCTTCCTAAGCTAGGATTCAGACATTGCTAGAACATCAGGGTTGGCGGAGTGTGCTAACGCAGTGAATAACTCAAACTTAGGAAGGAGGCTTCTGATATTAACGTGCAGAAAACCAAGGCATTTACGGTTACAGAAGTCAACAAATGATAGCTCCTGGGGAGTAGGAGTGATACTGGGGGCTGCAGTTAGTCTCTACATCACCAGAGGAACAGAGGAGGACTAGAATAAGGATACAGCTAAAGGCTTTAAGAACTAGTCTTCTAGTGCGTTGGGTACAGAGAATAAAGGGGGCAGATTTCCGGGCGTTGTAGAAAAGATTCAGGGCATTATGTACAGAAAAGGATATGGAAGGATATGAGTACAGTTGAGGTAAACCTAAGCGTTGGGTAACAATGAAAGAGATAGCATCACTGGAGGCACCGATTGAGCCGGTCTCGGCGTGTATGGGGGGGTGGAACAAAGGAACTATTTGAGGCAGTTTGAGAGGGACTTGGGGTTCTACAGTGAAATTGTATAATAAGAACTAACTGGAACAGCAATAGGCAAGGCATATTGACATGGGAGAGAGGCATAAAGCAATCACAGGTGTTATTAGAGAGAGCTAAGACAACAACTGGTAATGGCGATAAAGTTGAAGGAGCTGGAGCAGTTTTGCCTTGAAGAATGGGCAAAAATCCCAGTGGCTAGATGTGCCAAGCTTATAGAGATACCCCAAAAGACTTGCAGCTGTAATTGCTGCAAAAGGTGGCTCTACAAAGTATTGACTTTGGGGGGGGAGAGGGGGGGTAGTGGTTATGAATAGTGAATAGTTATGCACGCTCAAGTTTTCAGTTTTTTTGTCTTATTTCTTGTTTATTTCAAAATAAAATTATTTTGCATCTTCAAAGTGAAGGGCATGTTGTGTAAATCAAATTATACAAACCCCCAAAAAATCTATTTTAATTCCAGGTTGTAAGGCAACAAAATAGGAAAAATACCAAGGGGGGTGAATACTTTCGCAAGCCACTGTAGCTGTATAGTAATACGTGTTGTGTACATTTTCTAGGTTCTTTTTTATTAACACTACATAAAAAATGCCTAGATATGCAGTTTCTACCAGCCAGGTCACACCAGATCGACTTCAGTATTCAACGCTTTTCCAGGTCCCCAGGATCGTCAGGAAATGCCTTCAATACCGTCCACTAGGGGCTACGTGAGAGCATACATCTACTAGGCTCGCGGCCTTTAACCGCGCGCTCTGGCCCCCGAGGATTGCGGTTTCAATCCCAGTGCTTGACACTGGTTTTAATTTTTTCTTTTCTGGTTTAACCCTATCCCAAACCGGAAATAATGTCTAAACTTAACCCTCGGAATGTGAAGTTTTACCCCCCCCCCCACCCCCCAGGACAAACGTTGAATCCTGAAGTAAGACCGTGAGATCTTGTTGGTTTCTACAGTACTTACAGGCTCACCAGGCTCAGGGATAACATTGGCCACCTGAGAGAAAAACACAACACATAGAGACAAGTTAGCCAACAAGCATCCTCAGATTGCAATGCACTTTTCCAGGAAGTTTTTTGTTTGCTTAGTTGTACATGGATCATAAAAAATAAAATAAAAATTCATATATGCATGACAAAAATATTATTTAGTTCACAGAAATGTCAATTTTCACAGTTCGAATTTACTCCAATACGTTGTGTCCTTCCCTGAGGTATATTACAGTGTGTTAATATGGTAATTTGCTCCATTCAACATCCCTTGACTTTACTCACATTTCCTGGTATTCCTGGAGTTCCCTTGGGTCCTGTGTCACCCTGAGGCGACACACACACACACACACAGTGTGTGAATGTTAATTAGCTCATTACAACACACTAGTCCCCTGGTGGTCATAAGACAAAGTGGAGAGGAAGTCTCTTTGACTAATAAACCCTCTGGTACAAGCAGCAATTATCTTTCATGCAGCTAATATAGCTTTCATGCTAATAAGCATGCTTATCCCTTCAAACAAAACACAGTGTAACAAGAATCTTGTTCATTGTTACAGACTGTCAGTAACACATTCTAGTAACAGTAAAGGTAAACATTTGTACAGCATTTAAAGGATGTTGTGACATACATTAGCTAGCTGTTTACATAAGAGTCCTTGCAGATCCATCGTCTCATATCTCTCTTACCTTGTCACCTTTGTCACCCTTTGGTCCGAGAGAGCCTTCTTGTCCCCTGTCACCCTAAAATAGAAAACACAAGACATGAACAGGAGTGTAGTACACAAGGAGATTTAGATACGAGCTGCCGTTGGGCTGAAGCACAAATTTCAGGAGTGTGCCTTTAATGATGGTTATGAGATCAAACTCACCTGTCCTCCTTTCTCTCCTCTTGGTCCAACAACACCTGGTTGTCCAGTTAAACCAACTTGTCCCTGTAACAGACAAACACACACACACACACACACAGAGAGAGAAAGATTAAGAGCATGTGAGATAGGGAACTTTGAGTTGAGTATAATGATTTAAGGTGATAGCCAGGTATTATTGACTTACCCTCTCTCCTCCAGGTCCTTTTGGCCCAGGTGGTCCTTCTTCACCCTATAGGAGTGACACATTCAGTCATCATGAGATCATAAGATTCCTCAGACCATGCTGGACATTTCTGTAACACTGTCTATTAACTACCTAGCAATCATATCCATTTGCATTCAAATATGAAAAATGTATGCACTCACTAAGTGTAAGTCACTCTGGATAAGAGCGTCTGCTAAATGACTACAATGCAAATGTAAATAGGGAGCTGTAAGGAGCCATGTGCAATAAGAACATGTTAAGTCTATAAATGCACAGGTATATCTCAGAAGGTTTCTATCCAGCTCCCTGAATTGAAACATAATGCCATTAACTTAGTTTTACTCCTCCATCTCCTATTTAACAATCCCTCCAGCTCAAGTGAAATGGATACATTAAAAGTCACCTTTATAGACTCCATATAAACTTTAGTCTGCTGCATCACTTTTATGAAGTGCCATTGAAATGGCCTGGGTGTCCTGACAGAGGTTGCATCTAAAATGGCACCCTACTGTAATTCCTATGTAGTTCACTACTTTTTACCAGAGCTCTATGGAGTGCACTATATAGGAAAAAGGTTGCCATTGTGGACGCAGACAAAGAGTAGTATCACTGTACCTTAGGACCAGGTTTACCAGGGAAGCCATCCAATCCAGACTCTCCTCTAGGCCCCTATGGAGATGAATGAAAAACACAGCTTGATACATTTAAGGTATTATATCAGATATTATCCCAACTAACACATAACGTTGTCACAATGTTGCAAATAGGTTGTGAAAGAAGGTTGGTCATGACATTACCATGTGATAACGTTCTGAGAACCTAAATGTGTCAGTAGGGATAACACGCTGGCACACAGTCCTCTATGCCTTTGGAATGCTACATGTTATTAGATGTTTCCTTACTGTTAGTGAGGAATAAAAACCTGAAACATTTAGTTGGTTATGAAACATGAATCACTACTACTACTACTACACTGACCTTGGCTCCGTCATTTCCTGGAACTCCATCCAGCCCATCGTTTCCAGGTAAACCCTTTCAACAATAAATATTATATAGGGATAAGTCTGGGACATGAGTACTTTGACAACTCAATGTTACATTAGTGAATCATATCATACATAACATGTCAAACATGTAACATGTAAATGTGAAAAAAAAGACAGTAAACTTACAGCTTTGCCAGGCTCGCCTGGTTTCCCTGAAAATCCAATCTCGCCAGGTAGACCCTGAGCAAAGATAATATACTTTTTTTTTAGCTTTCTATTATTTCAATTTCCTCTATGTGGTTTAGACTAGCTTTGGAGGAGCTTTTGGAATGACTGCTGACAGTAAATCTACACTGTACAGCCTTCAATGTAAAGGATTGTTGGTGCACAGAACTCACAGGAGGTCCAGTTTGTCCAGGGTTTCCTTGCCCTCCAGGAGGCCCCTGGGGACCCTAGAAAGAGACACAGAATCATCAATAAAGACTGTCATCAACCTCAGTTCAACAGGCAAGACATACAGTACCAGCATCAGCCACTGGAGGGGAAAGTATTGTAATGTATTCTAGGTTGGCCTGATTTTCAGTCATAGCTCCAAGCCGTGGAAATGTCAAGAGTTATTCCTGGAAGGCTGGTCAAACTGTCAGAAAAAAGTCCAGGCCCTAAGGCGCTAATTATTGCTTTTAAGCGCGATATGGAATATAAATTAATTGATGTCATGTGGATGAGTTCCGAAGTAGCAGAGCATTTTTTCCCTCCAGTGGTAGTGTTTAGTGAAGCTAGTGTTAAGAGAGCAGTAATGTCAGGTATGTGGTCCATGGTGAGTAGTTAACATCCAGAAGAAAATGTAATTGAATGAGCCAGAGCCTGGTATAACAGCTGTGCTGATAGCTGACACATACTCCATTCATAAAGTCAAAAATATATCTTATGATGCAGCGAGTCATACTGTTATACATAGCCTTCATGTTCCAACAGATTTTTTTGTCATGGAATATATCTGTAAATGTTCTGATACTGTAGGACACAATAAAGAGTGCCTGCAGTGTATAGCACACAGACATAAAATAGTATTCTTACTGGTGGTCCGGGTAGCCCGTCAACACCAGGTAATCCACTTTCACCTTTCTTGCCCTGAAAAGGAAGACGCAAAATCAACCATCATACATCAAAACATGTCACGTTGGGAGAAAATAAAACTGTGCTAGAAAACATGTTTATTCACTTAGTACAATCAACCCTTTAAAACCTCTGTGGCTCTGGCAACTCCTGCACTTGGATTCTATCTACTCTCTCTCGTTCTCTGCACTGTGATATACTGTCCTCTGAAGGACTGTTTAAGGTACTGCATCATGGTTAACCTGAGACGGCCTTAGTGCTGTGACTGATATATGTAAAGGATGGGCAGGTGGACAATTCTTTGAGGCTTGTCAGGGCAACAGTTGACTGATGATGGCTGTGGTGTGGACTGCGGTGTGTGTGAGGAACCAGGAGAACACAGCTGATCAACCATGTGACTGGCCCTGTCGGCTGTGTCGGCCATGACAGCACCATTATCACAGCAGACATCCCCTCAGTGACTTCACATCCTCAATACACCTACACACAGACAGGCACACACACACACACACACACACACACACACACACACACACAAAGACACACACACTCAGACCAGCCCCCATCCCACCACAGTGGAGCTCACAGCAGCAGAAACAACAACACTGAGGTGCAGTTAAGTGCTACAAGCCACAGCAGAATAGCCAAAAAGGTAATGGGGGAAAATAGATCAAGCTGTAACTAACTGAACAGAGTGGGCTAGGTCAGGGGGTCCACTCTGAATACCCCACAGTGAACAGGCTAGACTTAGAGCTCCAGTCAAGGTAGCAGATACAAGGAGGAAAAAGCAGGTAGGTAGCCTAGCAGTTAAGCGCGTTGGGCCAGTAACTGAAAGGCTGCTGGTACCACTCCCCGAGCCGACTAGTGAAAAATCTGACGATGTGCCCTTGAGCAAGGGACTTAACCCTAATTGCTCCTGTAAGTCGCTCTGGATAAGAGCATCTGCTAAATGATTTAAAAAATGTCAATACTACGGAGGTAGGGTGATGGCTTCTCCATTCCAGATACAATGACATCTCCACATCCATATGAGAAACCTGTCATATCATTTTCTAAATGTATTTGTATGGATTTGTTTTAAGGTCATACCAAGGATCATTTAGCTATTTGATATTTAATTTTAAGACCCCTTGAAGTATCTCCAAAAAAAGAAAAAGAAATTATTTGATGAAAAATTATTTTTGGCCTTAAAGCTATTAGTCCATGCAAAATAATTGAATAACATATTCACTACATGGAACAACAGATAGTCCTCCCCCCAAAAAAATGTCATGTATTTAACCCCTTATTTTTGGCTCTAAACAGTGTCCATATATACTTCCATTCATTTTTTCAACTGGTGCCGGGGACCTTCAGACAAGTGAGGCTTGTGGGCATCCTAGAGCAAAACAACCGACAGAGGGGTCATATTAGTATGTACCCCAAACTGTTCGGACGCTACAGACAGAAGTTGGCAGATTGGCGGTGCGACTTCAGACGAGTCCCAAGACGCTTGTGGGGGTCGAAGAGCAAAACGGAGAGTCTCATCTTTATAAAGAGAGGGGTCAGACAATTTTTTGACAAGAACAATTTTCGGGATGTCTCATGGTCTGACAAACACCGCTCTAGCTCTGTCACCTTTCACCCCAGATGCAGATGTGTTACATAGGCGGATGCGGTGGATTGAGACGGAAACAATGCAAAATAATACATATCTCTAGCTTAAACTGACAGATTCTTATGGGGATGTTTTTATTATGTTCATTAGATTTCCGCGATTAGATTCGATTTCTAGAGGAAAACATATTTTTGTTATCAAAAACATTATTTTAAACCCTAACTAAAACTTAATGGAAATGTTAGTTAATGTCCTGGGAATCTTCCCGGCTTGCTGAGTAGTAACTGATGTCAGAGCAAGGCTAGCCTTCAGTAGTGTTTTGTAGTGTTCCTGGGTTAGGACTGTTGACAGGTCTGAAGTGGTGGATCTACTACTCATTGTAAGTCGCTCTGGATAAGTCTGCTAAATGACTAGAATGTCCATACAGTATATAGGGGAATGTGACTGTTGAAAGGTTTGACATATTGAAGGTACAGGAGTATATAGGTGGTTCCACCACAAAAGCAGGCAAAAGAGTAGACAGCTGTTAAGCTGCTCATGAACCCATTAGATACATCCAGAGATATGTGCAAAAAAGACCACATCGACAATGGCAATACAGAAAATGACGGTATAATGTTATCATAGGGATTTGCTTGCCTAGAATAGAATATACATTTATTTATTGTTAGGATATCGACATGGTTGTTGTGGTTCATAAACCTTTTACACCATCCCGGTTTCTGTGAGACAATTGACTTCCTAAACTGTCCCTGTAGAAAACAGAGGGACGATTCCAACAGCAGTCCAACAGCTTGTAATGCTGTAATACAGATTACTGTGTACTGTCAACATCCAGTCACTATGACTACAGTGCATTGATACGGAAAGAAAAAAATCTACCTTTGAGTACCATGTTGAGAAAGTTAGCTACAGTGCATTTGGTATGTATTCAGACCCCTTCCCTTTTTCCACATTTTGTTACGTTACAGCCTTATTCTAAATTTGATTTAATAAAACATTTTCCTCATCAATCTTCACACAATACCCCATAATGACAAAGCGAAAACAGGTCTTTAGAAATGTTTGCAAATGTATATAAAAAAATATATATAAAAAAATACCTTATTTACATAAGTATTCAGACCCTTTGCTATGAGACTCAAAATTGAGCTCAGATGCATCCTGTTTCCATTGATCATCCTTGAGATGTTTCTACAACTTGATTGGAGTCCAGCTGTGGTAAATTCAATTGATTGGCCATGATTTGGAAATGCACACACCTGCCTATATAAGGTCCCACAGTTGACAGTGCATGTCAGAGCATAAACCAAGCCATGATGGAAGCCAATCCTCAGTAAAAGGCACATGACAGCCCGCTTTGAATTAGCCAAAAGGCACCTAAAGGACAGACCATGAGAATCAAGATTTTCTGGTCTGATGAAACCAAGTTTGAACTCTTTGGCCTGAATGCCAAGCGTCACGTCTGGAGGAAACCTGGCCCCATCCCTACGGTGAAGCATAGTGGTGGTAGCATCATGCTGTGGGGATGTTTTTCAGCGGCAGGGACTGGGAGACTAGTCAGGATTGAGTGAAAGATGAAAAGAGCAAAGTACAGAGAGATTCTTGATGAAAACCTGCTCCAGAGCACTCAGGACCTCAGACTGGGGCGAATGTTCACCTTCAAACAGGACAACGACCCTAAGCACACAGCCAAGACAACGCAGGAGTGGATTCTGCACAAGTCTCTGAATGTCCTTGAGTGGCCCAGCCAGAGCCTGGACTTGAACCCTATCGAACATCTCTGGAAAGACCTGAAAATAGCTGTGCCGTGACTCTCCCCTTCCAACCTGACAGAGCTTGAGATGATCTGCAGAGAAGAATGGGAGAAACTCCCCAAATACAGGTGTGCCAAGCTTGTAGCGGTGTGCTTCAACAAAGTACTGAGTAAAGGGTCTGAATACTTATGTAAATGTGATATTTATTCATTTTATTTGTAATAAATGTGCATACATTTCTAAAAACCTGTTTTTGCTTTGTCTTTATGAGGTATTGTGTGTAGATTAAAAAAAAATATATATATATATATATATATATATACATATATATATATATATATATATGTCATCCATTTTAGAATAAGGCTGTAACGTAACAAAATGTGGAAAAAGTTAAGTGGTCTGAATACTTTCCGAATACACTGTCTGTGGTTTTGAGAGTATGGGAAGAAACCTGTATGTGCCACTCCTAAACTTCTTATGACTAAAGTACCAGTGAGGTCAGATGTAGGCCTACAGTATAACTGTAATCAAAGGCATGTAAATCCTATAACAAAGGTTAGACTCTTACCCTTTGGCCAAACTCTCCAGATTCGCCAGGTAAACCAAGTTGACCAGGTGCACCCTGTGGGGCAAAAAATCGCTTGTCATTTTCCTACCTCAGCTTTGACTGGTAAAGCTACAGAGCTAGAGGGCCTTTTTGTATTTATCTGTTATCTATACAGAGACATGTAATAGGGTCAAAGATGAAGGTGGGGTCTACAGAGGAAGTAATACATTGTGGTTCCTTACAGGGGGTCCTGGGGGGCCGTCAGGTCCTGGAGGGCCACGAGGTCCTGGCGGTCCCTGGAACACAGAACATACAGAAAGACATAACAGAGTCAGAGTCCAGGAGAGACAGTCGTCATATAGTAACAATATACTGTACATCACAGGAACGTTATACTGTCCATGTTACTGTAGCCATTAATGTGTAGTAACTCAACCTCAGTGCAATCTAGTGTACAAACCTTCATGACCTTACATGACACACTGTTCTTCTATGACAACAGATGGAGACTTAGTAAGGCAGTTGATAGTGTTAAAGATACAGACCCATGCACAAAATACTGAACAGAAAAATATGGAGATAGAATTACTATATCCATGTACTCACAGCCTCTCCTTTCAAGCCCTCGCTTTGAACCTGCCAAAACAAAGGTTTGGTTTAAAGCACTTTTATACAGGACTAACAGCAATGTACATCAAATGTTCAGTATTAGTTTTTACCATCCCTCTACGTTGTAGCAGGTTGGCACTTGGCATCCATGCTACTGGAGTATACAGTACATGACATTAAAGTATACTGCATATTATTTTTAGGGACTTACCATATCCCCAGGCATTCCAGCAGGGCCCATCTCTCCCTGCAAGACAGTGAAACCAGACAGAAATTAAAAAACGTTTTGAAAAGTTGTCTCTTTCAATCATTTGTGTGGTTTATTGGGTAATATTTCAGATGACACAGGTACATTAATATCAATGACCAGAGAAATAGTAGTTTCTGGTATGTAGTGTTACGTAAAGGTTACATTTTCATACAGTGCTTGAGGAGTGTGCGCGTGTGTAATTATAGGCAGACAAGAGTAGTGTGTTATCATATAAGACAGACAGATGAATGGGAAAAGAGGGGGATGATGGGAAAACAGTTCAGTCTAGCGAAGGATTTTGCAGATAAAATCTATTTTTTAAAGGTTTACCTGCAATGATCGTGATATTGTGGTTGTTTTACCTGCTAATGCACTGATTGTGAATCTCTCTGGATAAGAGTTTCAGCCTATCAATCCTAAAATGATGCATAGCATATCACCTCCTGTTTCATGTGTTTTCTTGAGTGTTCTTTGAGGAAAGTTTGGCTTTGATTCATATATTGTATTGTTCATGATCATGTGTTGTATTACAGTGTTTGATAGTGTGAAGACCATACCTTTTCCCCTTTCACTCCAGCAGCTCCAGGTGCGCCAGACAGTCCTCCCAAACCCTAGACAGTAAATCAAAACAAACAACATTCTGAAATGAAGATTACCAGTGAAAGAAACATACAGATCTTTCTCTTCTTTAAACGTCTGTATGCACCTGCAAAACAGAAAATGACAACTCACATCTTTTCCAGGAACACCAGGTTTTCCGGGGAATCCGTCAATACCATTGTCACCCTGTGAGGAACAAGGAACAGTGTTCAATGTCAAATAGAAATGGTCTTCTAGGTATATAAGAGATGAGATTCTGAAGTAACCTGCTATGACTAACAATAACCTTGCCACATCTTCCCAGCTGTATTGCATTCTATCAAAGACCTTGTTGTTTCAAAAGAACATCATTGTGACAGTCAACACTTTTTCCAGCAGGTAGCTAGTGGTGAATATATCACACACGTCTCGCATGTCTGTCAGGCTTTGTGACTGTTACATCTGCCAACAACAAGGATACCCCTGACCCCCATCTGACCCCCAGATGACTCTTCTAACCACCACTTCCTGTTCTGAACCACCACTTCCTGTGTCACCTCCAGAGAAGTAAACGCTTCTCCAGACTGTTCTGTTCTCAAACCTGCTACATGGCTTTCGGTCAGGGTTGGTGGAGAAGAGTCATGTGTTATGTACAGTACTGTACAGGGTTCAGTGGCAACCCATCATTCAGGGCAGTTGGCATGTTATTTTGACATTAATACGTGTCACATATCAGTTTGCAAACCATGTAAAAAAAAAAAATATCATTGAGTTAATAAAGCCGCATACAAACATGGTCTCTTTTTTGTTTTCTTGAGCAAGGCAGCTCCAAAATGCAGGTGTTTCAGCCTAGCTCAGTGCTTTCTGTGGTGGTGGGGCAAGCCAGCAGAAAATACGGAGCATTGTGCCGTGATTGGCTCAGTGTTATGTCACTCATGGGGACACTACGTCACCGCCAAGTCTAAGGGTAGAGCTAGAAAATTCAAGCCCCTTGGGTGCTGCCATAGAGTTACATTAGTAGTGCCCATCCAAGAAGGCTCAAGGTCATTGGCCACAGATAAAATGATGTCAAATCACGTTATATGTACAGTAGCTTTGATTGGACGGATCATGTCAAAATCTTAGCTAGCAGTCATCATCATGAATCAAGTCGACAATCTACTGGCAAATCCTTTTCAATCCTTGTCATATGAAGAGAAATAATGAAGAGAAATTATAGATAAAATGTATGTTATAGATAAAATGTATGGCTCATCGGCCATTGGACATAAACATTACACAACAAGTTGGAAATTGCAAATTCAATGAGTGGTTTGGAAGAAATTGGTGAAAGTGGCTAACTGCAAGCATTGCAAAGCAATCACTAGCCTGCTATTCAGTGGAGTGGCTGTGTGGTCCCAAATCTGGGATTAAGGGGCTCTTTTCCAAGTTTAAAATGATAAACATTCAACATTGGCCATGCTGTCAAAAAAGCATGATTTGTGCCGTGCTCAAAAAACTGTTAACTCGGAACTGCGAAAACTTGACTTCAGTGAGTTCAAGACAACTGGGAAGTCGGGAATAAACGAGCTCCAACTGGGAAAATACATTTTGAATGGTTATCCAACTCGGTATTGTAAATCCGGCCTCTTTCTCTTTCTTTGATGACAAAATGTGCCCATTAAGGACCGCCGCGCCACCTTCCTGTTCAAGTGAGCACAGCACAACAAGATGAGTCCAAAAAATGTATTGTATGCTGCTGTATAAATTATGTAATATGCCAGGGAGATATGCATACTGTAGCTAAGAAAGTAATACTAAGTGTATGTTGTGTAGTAAGATGTTAGTAGCCCATGTGCCTCACCCTAATAATTTGGTCTATGTACCCCTCTTAATTTCGCCTACTGTTCTGACTTGGTGGTGCACATGTTGCCTATAACCTTTTTTAAAGAAATCTAATCATCGAATATTGTAAGAGTTTTCATTGTCTGCTTATATGCCCCCTTTATTTATCCTATGGTTCTGACTTGGTGTACAGGGAGAACACTGTAAGAACGGCCCATGTTCTGAATTCTGTCGCTGTACATTTCAAAAGTGCTAAACAAATAGTTATATTGACTACGTCTGTCCTAGCTCGCTCATTAATGTCTTCATCGAAATTACAGATTGCCTCTTATCCGCTTGTCGTCCCTTATGCCATAGTTTGTACATCTCAATTGTCATTAGAAACCACATTTGTTTAAGCAAGTCAGCCATATCAGCTATGTTTTTTTTAAAGGCAGTAAATGAGGCTGAATGAACTGTTTCGCTGCCAGACAAGGCTCCGCTAATAGCCATGTGTAGCAGTGGTAAGATGTTGGGACTGCTGTTGGGACAGCTTTATATAGGCCCTAACAGTTTGTGGGCACCGCTTCTCACCATTCTAGTGCAATTAATGTATTGTTTAGTGTTGTGTTGTGTAGTGGCTTGCTGGCATGCATCCCACATTTTTGTTTTTTTGCCCCACCAAGATTTACATGCTAAAATCGCCACTGACAGGGTTCATTATTCTTCACTTTATGTGTTGACAGCCTGGACTATGAAGGACATGCAAAGATGTTCTGTTTTGCAACCTCCCCTTGACAGAGACGTACTGTATGTCAACGACCAATGGATGTGGTATACATGGGTTATGAGTGTGTTATAAAGTCCTTATGTAGGTGTTAACGTTTTCGCCTCGGTTGGCAGTTCATTTCACCCAACCCACCATGTAAATAATCTTCTTCTCTTGCTGTGAGCGTACATCTAAAACTCTTCTCCTTTAACCCCAATCTATCTCTATGACACTTACCAGCACATCTAAATCCCATCATTTCACATCATCACCCAAAGCAGAGGACAATCTGTATCTCAAAAGCCAAATAACAACCATAGTCCTCAACGACCCACTTGACATACTGTATGAAGCCCAGTAGGCCAGGAATCATATAGACACCATTTTTGGTGCTACTTCAGTATAATCATTATAATCATTGGCCACAATCACTCTGACTGATTGACTAGTGTGTTACGTCCGAGTCAATTGCCATCAGGAGAAAGTCTATATTTCAGGAAGCCCTTAAAGTTGAGAGGAAACTGAGGCATTGACACACAGTACTGTAGGTATTAGCCTTGAATGAGTGGTATTATTAGGATCCGCCTCCTCAGGCCCAGGACATGAAATGTGGAGAGTGCATCAAGGAAGCCAGTCCACATCTGTCTGCACCATTACTCCCCTCTGGCATTGAGGTCTATATTCCTTCTCAGAAACTACGGACTTAACCCTTAAATAGGAAAAATCTGTAAATTGTTAAAAATTCAATTACCTTTATTTCAATGTGTATACCCGCAGGGAATTGGTATAACCACACTTGCACATTTTAGCTAAGTGTGTCAGTCTCTGCTATTTTTAGAGTTAACCATACCTAGTGGAGATTTCTATTCTCAACTCTGTACATGCAGTTCTATTTGATTTCTTTAACCAGTCATGCTTGTGATGACCTATGATACTTGGCGATCATTTGAATCAAATATAGGACATGTAATAATACTTACCCTTAATCCTGCAGATCCTTTATCTCCTTTCAAACCTTTTTCACCCTAACATAGTACAACACAAACATACAGTAACATCCAAAGATACTTTTAAAAAACATTGGTTTGTCTGAGACAAAAGCATCTATTTATTTGGCTTATACATAGCATGTTTATTGTTGCTTCTACTCACACCAACACCTTTGGGTCCAGATGAACCAGGAAGTCCTGAGTCTCCTTGAATTCCCTGTAGGAACAAAATGACCATACATTATATTGACTGATAACAGATGCTGAGTAAAGACCAGTTAGCATTGTGACCCTCTGGGGGGACCCTGACCCCTGACCTTTGTTTTGACTGTGCCAAGTTTGGGAGAGTCAGAGTGCAATGGAAAGCCACCAATGGCCTACGCTAGGCTCCCTGAGAAGCAATGGGCTTAGCTAGGAAGTAGGTAGTGAGTAAACTCACCACAATAGAAAAGTATCCGTATCAACATGGAATTGACAATTACAAGGACATGCTATGTTCAGGCTTTTGACTCATTTCCCTGGTGTACAGTCTAAAAAACATGAACTTACAAAATTGAAACTTTCCAAAGTTCTGTCAACAGGGGTCGCTCATCCCCGCTAGTCTGAGCTGAGACCTTCTCTTTGGCTGGGAGGCTGGGACTGAGTGGTCACACAGCACATTGGCTAAACCTTAAAAAAAGCTCTCTCTCTCTCCCCTCCCCTTCTTTCTTCTCTCTCTTACCCCGCTTTCCCTCTTGCTCTCTCTCCCCCTCCTACCCCTCCCTCTCCAGCTCTCAGACAAGAGAAGTCAGCAGAAGACAGCCAGCCAAATCACAGAAAATCAATAGCAAGCAGAGAGGTAATTGTCCATCAAATGTCTAAACGCCCACCAAGACACAGAACACAAAGAACTTTGATATCAGAGTTGACAAAACCGAATAAAAACTCTGCTGCCTACATTCTTTAAGCTTTCACTTAACCTGCCACAAATCCTCCAACGCTGTGTCAACCACAATAAAATAGTTTGCAAAGAGCTGATTGCATGTAGTTATGAGAGTACATTGGCTATTGTACAGTCGTGGTCAAAAGTTTTGAGAATGACACAAATACTAATTTTCACAAAGTCTGCTGCCTCAGTTTTGATGATGGCAATTTGCATATACTCCAGAATGTCATGAAGAGTGATCAGATGAATTGCAATTAATTGCAAAGTCCCTCTTTGCTATGGAAATGAACTTAATCCCCAAAAAACATTTCCACTGCATTTCAGCCCTGCCACAAAAGGACCAGCTGACATCATGTCAGTGATTCTCTCGTTAACACAGGTGAGAGTGTTGACGAGGACAAGGCTGGAGATCACTCTGTCATGCTGATTGAGTTAGAATAACAGACTGGAGTTTAAAAGGAGGGTGGTGCTTGAAATCATTGTTCTTCCTCTGTTAACCATGGTTACCTGCAAGGAAACACGTGCCGTCATCATTGCTTTGCACAAAAATGGCTTCCCAGGCAAGGATATTGCTGTTAGTAAGATTGCACCTAAATCAACCATTTATCGGATCATTAAGAACTTCAAGGAGAGAGGTTCAATTGTTGTGAAGAAGGCGTCAGTGCGCCCAAGAAAGTCCAGCAAGCGCCAGGACCGTCTCCTAAAGTTGATTCAGCTGTGGGATCGGGGCACCACCAGTGCAGAGCTTGCTCAGGAATGGCAGCAGGCAGATGTGAGTGCATCTGCACGCACAGTGAGACGAAGACTTTTGGAGGATGGCCTGGTGTCAAGAAGGGCAGCAAAAAAGCCACTTCTCTCCAGGAAAAACATCAGGGACAGACTGATATTCTGCAAAAGGTACAGGGATTGGACTGCTGAGGACTGGGGTAAAGTCATTTTCTCTGATGAATCCCCATTCCGATTTTTTGGGGCATCCGGAAAACACCTTGTCCGGAGAAGACAAGGTGAGCGCTACCATCAGTCCTGTGTCATGCCAACAGTAAAGCATCCTGAGACCATTCATGTGTGGGGTTGCTTCTCAGCCAAGGGAGTGGGCTCACTCACAATTTTGCCTAAGAACACAGCCATGAATAAAGAATGGTACCAACACATCCTCCGAGAGCAACTTCTCCCAACCATCCAAGAACAGTTTGGTGACGACCAATGCCTTTTCCAGCATGATGGAGCACCTTGCCATAAGGCAAAAGTGATAACTAAGTGGCTCGGGGAACAAAACATCGACATTTTGGGTCGATGGCCAGGAACCTCCCCAGACCTTAATCCCATTGAGAACTTGTGGTCGATCCTCAAGAGGCGGGTGGACAAACAAAAACCCACAAATTCTGACAAACTCCAAGCATTGATTATGCAAGAATGGGCTGCCATCAGTCAGGATGTGGCCCAGAAGTTAATTGACAGCATGACAGGGCAGATTGCAGAGGTCCTGAAAAAGAAGGGTCAACACTGCAAATATTGACTCTTTGCATAAACTTAATGTAATTGTCAATAAAAGCCTTTGACACTTATGGAATGCTTGTACGGTAATTATACTTCAGTATACCATAGTAACATCTGACAAAAATATCTCATAACACTGAAGCAGCGAACTTTGTGAAGACCAATACTTGTGTCATTCTCAAAACTTTTGACCACGACTGTATACTCTCCAAGACCTATATGGAATCAACAAGGAGAAATAGAACGTTCACCCTAAGGAGAAATAGAACGTTCACCCACCTTTGGTCCCAGAGGTCCAGGTAATCCCTGATCGCCTGCCAGCCCTGATTCACCCTGTCACAATAAAGCAGAAAGATCCAGAAATTATTCAGAAATGTTTACATTATAATTACAGTAAGAGAATATTATGGTAAGATGGTTGTCTCATACTCTTCCTCCTTTAGATCCATCTTTCCCAGCAAGACCTGCCGCTCCACTGGATCCCTGGAAGGGGTTTTAAAGCACAATCGAAAAAGTATATCATTCCTGTCTATTGTACATGTCCAAATGTAGAATCTACTTGCAGACAAGCAGCGCAACAGATACAGTATGGCAAGCCTCAACATTTAATTAATCACCTCTGTGAAAAGCAAAACTCTTTAGGATCATCTCACCTTCTCCCCTTTGGATCCTTCATCACCGAATGTCCCCTGTCTACCGGGATCACCCTGTAGAGAGAGGAGAGGAGGTTAGAGTGGCTGGACACCGGTGATGCGTAGGCATAATGGTGTAACAGATGCAGACAGCGGCGACGTGTTGTGAGACAATATGGTGGGGTTCACTTTCTGAACAGGGATTAGTAGATTACTGTTAGAACAAGTAGTACACAAGAAACACATAAAAACTGCTTTTGGGACAAAACAGACAGTTATTCACGTACAGAATGCACACACTGTACATAAACAAGCAAGGATGAACATTTAGAATACATTCAACTTTTGAGCAATGGCGTTGGGGGCCAAACTATGGTAACAGCGGTCCGGTCCGGTCCAGTTCTTGAAGACCCACAGTGTTCTCAATGCAGAGGTCAGTTCATACACACAGCCTAACTCAACCCTAACTCAACCTCACTTACTCACAGCCAACCCAACCTCAAACTCAAGGAACAATGCTTAGAACGTTTTTATAGCCTTTTAACATTGTAGTTTTGGTTTGTGCTCTGATGTCATTCTTTGTGCCAAGGAATTCCTCCAAAGAATTTGAACTCTTAGAAGAAAAACGTATGGGTGTTTAATTACATAGTGCCACTAAGCCGTCGACCACCAGAAAGACTTTACTCTGACTTTACTTCATAAACCACTTTCTTTACAAGTCAAACTGCTACCCTTTCATTACTCTCAGAGCTTGTATCACTTTGACGCACGTCACTTCTTTATCAAAAGAGAGCAGTATTGCAACAAATATCTTCATACAACCAATGGTGGCCTATAATGAAAGGACATTATACACAAAATACTTTAAATTGCTTTTGTACGATCGTCTAGTCTAGACTGTTGAGGATGTATTTACTATAGTAGCAAGCAGAGCATGATGAATTAACTTTGACCACTTACAAGTCAATGTGCCAGCATGTCCATTCTGACCACACCTGTGGGTGTACTAACTAACTAACGTCAAGTTTTGCATTCTGTTTGCAAAGTTGACACAAACAGAATTGTAAAAACCCTATAGTAGAAACATGGATTTTCCAGAAATAGAATGAAATAGAATAGTTATTCTATTTCAATGGGTTTTGCAGACAGAGATAGAAAAATAGATAGTATTTAAGCAGAAATGCCCTTAAAACAGTAAACTCCTCAGACAGTAGGTGGGTGTTGCACTTCTTCTCCAACTAGCCCTGGAAATTCCACCACCACGTCATGTCCGCAAATGAATAAATTGCCAGGATTCAGGCATGCATCTTTTTGTAGCTAAGGGTGGCTGCTTGTGTTGTGAATCAAGATGGCTGGAGTGAGCCCATGACGTTGAGACTGTTAACCTGACCTTGATGTCGTAAGCTAATATTTCCTAACACTGTGGATATCAAAGCAGGAAGTTACACTGCCTACATGTCGCCTGCATGTTGAAATGACAGCACACTCGCTACAGGTGCAGCTGTCAGCACTAGACCTGGGTTCACATAGTATTTAACATATTTAAAATACATTGAGTGCTTGATTGAGCGTCTCTGATTCAGAGGGATTGGGCAAATGCGGAAGACACAGTTTGGTTGAATGCATTCAGTTGTGCAACTGACTTGGTATCCCCTTTCCCTTCCCTGGCTAGAGTGCCGGATTGGTGTGGTTTTGGGACTATCTAACAGGCAAGCTCATTCAAGCAAACAAAACTATTAAAAAAGACATCCTATTTGAACCCAGATTTAGTGTGGTCTGAACTGGCTGTATGCTACATGCCTGGCCTAGTCTGGGCTGAGGGGGAAATTATACCCTATAGCTCCCAGCTGGCAATGCCACGCAGGGCGAACCCAGTGTGTGTGTGTGTGTGTGTGGGTGTGTGTGTGTGTGTGTGTGTGTGTGTGTGTGTGTGTGTGTTTGTGTTTAACAGAACCAAATTGTGTGTTTCTAACGGAGCAGGTGGGCGTCTGCATGGGAAAGGGAAAGGGGGATACCTAGTCAGTTGTATTTCAATTGAATGCATTCAAATGAAATGTGTCTGTCCTTGTCCTCTGTGCTACACTTCCTCTGTGGCCAACAATCCTGTAATTCTCACTATGACATGTACGGCCATTGTCCTACTCCCAAAGAATGGTGTGGTATTCCGGAAAAAAAATCATAGTTTTTCTACAGTGCTACTGCACTTTAGGAGATGTAATTCTGTCTTTGTTAAATGTGTGTGATAGAGACAGACATCTTTGGTTGTAGAGGGTTAGAATATGATGTTATTGTTATTATTATTGTGACGGGAGGAGTTTTACTGTCAAAACCATGACCTTACCTTCTCACCTCTGTCTCCCTTGACAGATATTATTTTGCCCTGCAAATAATCAATCAACATGGATCAATTATTATCGAGGCTGGAGTAAGAAAAGGCAGCGGAAAAGATAAAAGAGGTGCATGCAACCTAAGATAACAGAAACTTCCAAGTCTAATATCTACCACAGGAGGTTGGTGGCACCTTAATTGGGGAGGACGGGCTCATGGTAATGGCTGGAGCAGAATAGGTGGAATGGTATCAAACACATCAAACACATGGTTTCCATGTGTTTGATGCCAATTCATTCGCTCCGTTCCAGACATTATTATGAGCCGTCTTCCCCTCAGCAGCCTCCACTGATGTCTACAGTGCATTGGAAAGTATTCAGACCCCTTGACTTTTTCCACATTTTGTTACGTTACAGCCTTATACTAAAATTGATTAAGTTGCTTTATTTCAATCATCAATCTACACACAATACCCCATAATGACAAAGCAAAAACAGGTTTTTAGGACATTTAAACAAAATTTAAAACAGAAATGCCTTATTTACGTAAGTATTCAGACCCTTTGCTATGAGACTCGAAATTGAGCTCAGGTGCATCCTGTTTCCATTGATCATCCTTGAGATGTTTCTATAAATTGATTGGAGTCCACCTGTGGTAAATTCAATTAATTGGCCATGATTTGGAAAGGTCCCACAATTGACAGTGCATATCAGAGCAAAAACCAAGCCATAAGGTCAAAGGAATTGTCCGTAGAGCTCCGAAACAGGATTGTTTCGGAGGATGCATTGGCTCTCGACCTTCTCCTCTCCCGAGTCCGTACGGGAGTTGCAGCGATGGGACAAGACCGTAACTACCAATTGGATATCACGAAATTGGGGAGAAAAAGTCCATCATTCTAAAATAGAAGAAGTTTGGAACCACCAAGACACTTCCTAGAGCTGGCCGCCCGGCCTAACTGAGCAATCGCAGGAGAAGGGCCTTGGTCAGGTTGGTGACCAAGAACCCGATGGTCACTCTGATAGAGCTCCAGAGTTCCTCTGTGGAGATGAGAGAAACTTCCAGAAGGACAACCATCTCTGCAGCACTCCACCAATCAGGCCTTTATGGTAGAGTGGGCAGACGGAAGCCACTCCTCAGTAAAAGGCACATGACAGCCCGCTTGGAGTTAACCAAAAGGCACCTAAAGACTCAGACCATGAGAATCAAGATTCTCTGGTCTGATGAAACCAAGATAGAACTCTTTGGCCTGAATGCCAAGCATCACGTCTGGAAGACACCTGGCACCATCGCTACGGTGAAGCATAGTGGTGGCAGCATCATGCTGTGGGGATGTTTTTCAGCGGCAGGGACTGGAAAACTAGTCAGGATCGAGGGAAAGATAAACGGAGCAAAGTACAGAAAGATCCTTGATGAAAACCTGCTCCAGAGCGCTAAGGACCTCAGACTGGGGCGAAGGTTCAATTTCCAACAGGACAACGACCCTAAGCACACAGCCAAGACAACGCAGGAGTGGCTTTGGGACAAGTCTCTGAATGTCCTTGAGTGGCCCAGCCAGAGCCTGGACTTGAACCCGATCTAACATCTCTGGAGAGACCTGAAAATAACTGTGCAGTGATGCTCCCCATCCAACCTGACAGCGCTTGAGAGGATCTGCAGAGAAGAATGGGAGTAACTCCCCAAGTACAGGTGTGCCAAGCTTGTAGCGTCATACCCAAGTAGACTTGAGGCTATAATCGCTGCCAAAGGTGCTTCAACAAATTACTCAGTAAAGTGTCTGAATACTTATGTAAATGTGATATTTCAATTTTTTTATTTTTAATACATTTGCAAAAATTTCTAAAAATCTGTTTTTGCTTTGTCATTATGGGGTATTGTGTGTAGATTGATGAGGAAAAAAACAATTTAATACATTTTTGAATAAGGCTGTAACATAACAAAATGTGGAAAAAGTAAAGGGGTCTGAATACTTTCCGAATGCAATCTACATAGATTAACACATCATCTAGCAAGAACTTTAAACATTATTTTTTATATATCATATACTTAACACAATACAACAAAAAAACTCCAATATGAGGTAAACAAGCTATGTGCTACTATGACTGTTTATTATGTTTACTATCAACTGTTTCTTTTTTAAATATCAGGCCCATACAGATCTGCTATCTTAATTTGATATTCTGTTGTCGCAGAGAATTTTCCAGCACAGTAGGAAATGCAAAATGTTGTGTATTCAAAGTTTAAAGGCTTCTAAAGCAGTAGTGGTTCGTGGGTAAAATCACTGGAAACAGGAGCTGCCTCCACTATTCCAGCACCATTTTAACTTCCAACATTTCAACATCATCAAATCACCTCTTCTTAGTCAAATACAGTGACAACTAAAAGATACCAAAAACAATTTAAAACTCGCTAGCCTAACTTCCATTCATGGGCAAGGTTAGCTAGTTAACATTTGCCTACTACCTCTAGCTACATATTGAACTTCCATCCTCTCAGGCCAGGGGCACAACAATGTATGAATTAATGGTTGGATCAGAATCCACCGGAGGACAACAACACAACGAGATGCAATAATTCAAGTTGTTTCTGTCAATGACGTATGCTCTCAATATGATTTGATAGGAGAGACGCCAAATCCATGCTGGCTTCCCTTGACACTTTCTTTTGGTGTGCCAGGACCCTTCACAGTTGAGCTCGCTCAGTTTAGCTCAACGCTGATTGGCAAATGTTTTATACTTTTATGTCAAGGGAAGCCAAATGATCGCTGGCTTCCCTTGCATTCAATGCTACGGGCGGCAACAATGTCATACTCATTTGGATCAGACAGCATCAGATAGATGGCCTACACGTAGAAAGACAGAGGGGCTCTGTTTCGCTCACTCGGATGCTTTCTCCTGTGAGGTACAGTATATTCAGCCTCTTGCAAATTGAAGAACAATTCTGAAACGCAGAGAGACGAAATATACATTATTTAATAGTTTTTGGTTGTTTTTTTAGCAAAAAAATGTGGGAAGCCTGGCTTACCTTGGTATCTATGAATACACGCCACTGTTCTAAAGTTTGTAATTTCCACTTCAAAATGTCAGACTTGATTTGCCCTAACGAATCAACCCCTACAAAAATGTCCATTCATTATAATCCACATAATAATTCACATTTCCTATTGCTGCAGGATTATTTTCCTCCTGTGAGAGACAGGGTCAAATTAAGATAGCAGATAAATAAATGGGACATTAGTACGTTTGACATTGTCACAGTAATGTTTTCATACAGTTTCTCCTTTGGCACCCTTGAGGCCAGAAGGTCCAACCGCTCCCAGAGCACCAGTATCACCCTGAAAGAGTAGGCATGTGGCATTATGACAGAGCACAACAACGAGCCCAGAGCTAATAGATTCAGAAAATAGGAATATTGTTGCATCACACATGAGATTTGGCTTAGGAGGAGCGTTAGATGACCTTTTCACCCTTGGGACCGGCAACACCAGGTACACCAATCTCTCCCTGTGGGGAAGGAACATTTATTTATCCATTATTTCATCATGTAGTCACATTGAAAATAAGATCTATTTTGCAAGTGAGTAAAACATTAAAGGGATACCTTGGAATTTTGGCATTGAGGCCCTTTATCTACTTTCCCTGCGTCAGATGAACTTTTATGTCTCTGTGTCCAGTATGTTAGCGGTAGTTTCGCGAGCCAATGCTAACTAGGGTTAGTGCAATTACTGGAAGTCTATGGGTATCTGCTAGCATGCTAGTAGATACCATAGACTTCCAGTCATTATGCTAACGCTAGTTAGCAATTGCGCTAGCGCTGGTTAGCAACTTCCTTCAAACTGCACACAGAGACCTAAAAATGGTAGCCACAAGTTAATCTGACTCTGGGGAAGTAGATAAAGGGCCTCATTGCCAAAATCACTAAGTATCCCTTTAAATAAACAGATCTTTGGAAACCGTAAAACACATGACCATTGATATAGAGGAGCTATGACCTATAATAAAGCAATAAGCAGGAGGGGGTGTGGTATATGGCCAATATACCATGGCTAAGGGCTGTTCTTATGCACAACGCAATGTGGAGTGCCTTGATACAGCCCTTAGCCGTGGTATATTGCCCATATATCATAAACCTCCGAAGTGCCTTATTGCTATTAAAAACTGGTTACCAACGTAATTAGAACAGTAAAACAAAATGTTTTGTCATACCCGTGGTATACGGTCTCATATACCATGGCTTTCAGCCAATCAGCATTCAGGGCTCGAACACCAAGTTTATAAATAGATCTTACCCTCTCTCCAGCAGGACAGGAGCAGTTGACCGCCTGGGGTCCTACCTGCTGCTCCCCCACTGCAGGGGTGGGGGTGGGAATCTCTATGGGAGGGGCCTCCGTCACCACCTTCTTGGGGCACTGGAATTAAAAAACTGTGTTACCATCTGAAGGTGAGCCAGGTAAGTGGACAGGACAGAGAAAATGAGAAAAAGGAAAGATGGCTCTCAGGAAGCAGTGAGGCATGATAGGCATTCTGTCCAGCACAGTGGCCCAGGCCCACCACAGTGACAGATGATTGGCTGACTCACTGGAGTGGCCCACCACTGTAAGGTGAGTATGAAAACCATGGCAGACATGCTCCTGGAGTGGACTACCACAGAGACAGGTACCCTGTTTGTCAGACTGTCTGACTCACCGGCCCGGTGGGCAGATCACAGCAGGTCTCCAGCTCAGCGTGTTTGGAGTCACAGTAGATCATCATCCTCTGGAGGTCAAACTGCAGGGCCAGAAAGTCACAAAGTAAGCTAAACATACACTACAGTACAGTAAATGAACACAGAATCACAAGATGGACACTACAGATGTAGGATCTTAATTTGAGCCAGTTTGCACATTTTACATTTTAGTAATTTAGCAGACGCTCTTATCCAGAGCGAATTACAGTTAGTGAGTGCATACATTTTTCTTACTGGCCCCCAGTGGGAATCGAACCCACAACCCTGGTGTTCCAAGCGCCATGCTCTACCAACTGTCCTGCAGCAACAGGAAATGTGAATTATTATGTGGATTATAATTAATGGACATTTTTGTAGGAGTTGATTCGTTAGGGCAAATCAAGTCTGACATTTTAAAGTGGAAATTACAAACTTTAGAACAGTGGCGCGTATTCATGGATGCCAAGGTAAGCCAGGCTTCCCAAAAAACAACCAAAAACTATTAAATAATGTATATTTCGTCTCTCTGCGTTTCAGAATTGTTCTTCAATTTGCAAGAGGCTGAATATACTGTATCTCACAGGAGAAAGCATCCGAGTGAGCGAAACAGAGCCCCTCTGTCTTTCTACGTGTAGGCCATCTATCTGATGCTGTCTGATCCAAACGAGTATGACATTGTTGCCGCCCGTAGCATTGAATGCAAGGGAAGCCAGCGAGCATTTGGCTTCCCTTGACATAAAAGTATAAAAAATTAGCCAATCAGCGTTGAGCTAAACTGTGAATGGTCCTGGCACACCAAAAAAAGTGTCAAGGGAAGCCAGCATAGATTTGGCGTCTCTCTTATCAAATCGTATTGAGAGCATACGTCATTGACAGAAACAACTTCAATTATTGCATCTCGTTGGGTTGTTGTCCTCCGGTGGCTAGCTAGCGAGCTAAAATTGGCCCTTTCCTAAATTAGCCAATTAGTCAAGTCTGACATTTCATAGTGGAAATTACAAACTTTAGAAGCCTTTTTAAACCTTGAGTACACTACAAGTTTGCATTTCCTGCTGTGCAGGAAAATTCTCAGCAACAAAAGAGTCAAATTAAGATCCCACATCTGTAGTCTAGAAATACAATATAAAGAGTACTTCCTTAATCCACCATGTTGTTCCACCACATACGGTACCATACTTCCATTCCCCTGAACTTCCCACTGCTCTTAACCTCAACCCTTATACTTGGAACACCCAGCCACTCACATCAATGGGCACGCTGTCGTACAGCCTCTTCCCGATCACAGTCTTCCCGTGGATATCAATGTCCTCCCTGTCCCCGATGGGCAGGGTCTGGATGAGTTTACAGTCCAGGTACAGAGACACCGACTTGGCCTCGACGCTCAAGGCGATCTTGTGCCAGTTCCTGTCGAACAGGTTGTCCACCTCCTCATTCTTGAACACAGCTCTCACTGCGTCTTTGGTCAGCCCCACTGCGTTGTATTCCACTGCCTTGTTCTCACCGTCCAGACGGATAGACACCTGGGTAGGAGCGCCGGGGGAAGGATCAAGTGAATAAAGTTGAATGTGTTAATAATGAAAGGATTCTCCTATGCATCTGATAGGCAAATATAACATGTTCTCTGATATTCAATGGTACAAATTATCAGGAAAAAAATAATCATGCCAGCCCTGAAACTGGTAATCAAATAGACTCAGCATGGAGTCTTTTGATGCCACACACACACACACACACACACACACACACACACACACACACACACACACACACACACACACACCACTATGATAACCCACCTGTGGAATTCCATACTTGTCAAAGATTTGCCAGAGGTACCAGTCCTCTCGTCTCGAGGTCTTCCTGAACTTGAAAGTCGTCACAAAGGCATATTCATCTGGCAGACCTTGAGGGAAAACATCTCTAGAAAACAACAGCACAGAGGGTTGCCAATTAATCATTTTTTTACGGGGCACTGCCAAAATCAGTGTGAAACAGAATGAGGTGCTCTCCCCACTATTTATTGTTTCTGCAGTGAGGATTCACCATCTTCAGAGAATGATTCTGTAAGCAGATAATCATTGTTTGAAGCTCAAAAAGTAGTAGTAGCAGTATGCAAATCAGGGAGCCAAGTAAACGTCTCTTTCACCGATGCGATTCGGTTCCTAACATTCACTATCAAGAGCCATTCATAATGGGTTAGTGCTAACTGGATCCTTTGGATGTCCCTTTCCTAAACCCTAACCCTAACCTTAACCCTTACATTAAACATTTTAAATGTCAACTTCAAAGAGATAGGGACATCCCGGGTAGCAAGGACCGTTCAAAAAGAGCTGTTTGTTCGCGAACGACACATCATTAGAATTGAACAGTAAACTGAAGTGAAGATGAAATTAGGCAACTCTTGGAAAGTAGTGGAAGTTGATGAAAACTATTATTACAGGTTTGGTGATACTGATGGTGTGTCGAGACTGATGATTTGTTGACAACTGTAGCTAAGCGTACCCAGCTATGGACAGAAGTGACTTCACGTAGCAGGTTAGTAGAATTAATGCAGAAGGTTAAGATAATTAACATAGCAGGTTAGGAGAATGAGGTTAAAGTTAGGAAAAGGGTTAGGGTTAGGCTTAGCTAAAATGCTATAGTTGTCAACAACAGCTTTTCGGATAGTCACTCTAGCTCTGTCCTCATGTGGGTGCTAGCAAGCTAGGTAGTGCTAGGTATCAACAGCCAATCGAGTAGGGTCTGGAAGGTATAGTGAGCTTTGATTGGTCAATAGCGTTGCGATATTGTGGAGTATTTGCATAAAGTTCAGCTTTCCCCAACGGTCCCCCCGCCCACTTCACTTCCCTCCATTAAAAATGAATGGGGCTCCGTTGTTTCATTACCCCCAACGTGTTATGTTGAAATGCACTGATATCCCCGATGCAACAACTAAATGGAGCTGTGCTGGGAGCCACAGCCATAAAAAACATCAGTCTCGACAAACCATCAGTATCATAACACCTGAACCTATTGGAGGCCATTTTCAAATGTAGCCTGTAAAAGCATTTACACAAGCAGCCCAATTCTGATATTTTGCCCAATCATTGTCAAAGAGCTGATCTGATTGGTAAAAATACCAATTAGTAGAAAAAAATATCAGAATTGGGTTGCCTGTGTAAACGTAGCCTAAGGGTAGAAACATGTTGGTGTTATCAATAAAGAAGCTTTAAAAAAAAAAAAAAAAACTTCCACTGCCCTCCAACAGTTGCTGAATTGTGTCTTCACTTTTTATTAGGATAGGAAGATTGTGATGGAAGACCTGTCAGCAACTCAACTCAATCAATCAATGTAAACCGTGGCCTGTGAATTAAATGTAGGCCTATTTGTCACAGCAAATACAGAATTGTTCACTCACTCTGTCTGTTGTACAATAGGCATGGTCCCAAGTCGGACATAGGAACTCTGGCCCTCATCAATCCTTGATCCCAGTATGTTTTCCACTTTGAAGTATTCCATCAGGTCGAACCCTGCAACAGACAGGACAGAAAATAACATGATTAGCCTAAAGTTGTAGCTGAGTAAATCAAATAATTGAAGTGGTTTGTAGAACTTTCTTCTGATCACCAACAGAGGGAGCACAGATCATGAAAAGTCCAGAGCAACACACTAAAAACCATAAAAAGAGCTATAGGTTGAAAATGACTGACAGACAGATACCCAAGTAGATAGGATGATATTTACTGTATACTGTTTCTCACAATTTATATATATATATATCCTTACTAGCTAGTCAGATTGGATCAGTTCAATTTGTGGGGTTTTGAGAGACAGAGAGAGAGAGAGAGAGAGAGAGAGAGAGAGAGAGAGAGAGAGAGAGAGAGAGAGAGAGAGAGAGAGAGAGAGAGAGAGAGAGAGAGAGAGAGAGAGAGAGAGAGAGAGAGAGAGAGAGAGAGAGAGAGAGAGAGATCACAAGGTTTTGTATAGTGATTCTGGATGTAGCAAATGGGCATTTGCCATCCCAGCACAAAACAAGCAATGATCACTCAAAATACCAAACAATTCTCACGCCCTAAAGTGGAGTAGAACTATGCATATTTGGGGTCTCCACCATATGTCATCACTTGAGAAAATAAAAGTTACAAACAAAAGGAAATCCTCTCTGTAGTTTGTGGTTGCCCACTAATTGACTGCCAGTAGCTATTTGAATGAAAACTTCCCAGACTGGTTTAGGCGTAGGGTCTCCTACCATTCAGCAATCCTATTGAACAAGTGGCGAGTCAGCAGAGAACCATAGAACCATAGACTGGTGGCCATGATATCCCCACTGTGTGTAATTATGAACCGACGATCACGGCAGCCTAGTGCCCAGATGTTGCCCCTGTCCGGATCAAAATAATGTCTTTCCCTTTCCCAGTTACTGCACTCATTTGGCGTTCCCCACAGAGCCAGGTCGCCCCATTGGCCGTCTATTCTCTGGCTTTTCAGAATAACTTTTTGGAGGATGATGATTATACAGCATCCTCTGCCAATCCAAATTACAGGTCTGTCCTACAGCCCGGCTCGTCATTAAAGCCACGGGACTCAGCGAGTGCACAGAGCATGGAGAGTATTTGCATAGTGCAGCACGGTGACAGAAGAGAAAACAGAGCTATAAAAAACCTCAGCTGGATTATGGGTAGTTGGGTACCTCCTCGACCACGACCCACCCAGATGACATCTGATCTCAAAGTGTTACTCTACCATAATTGTCTAGGCGGGGTGGGGAGTGGCAGTTAACCCCACAGACCAGTAGACCTGTCTGTCTGTCTGAGTACTTGGCACTTCCTTGCTGTGAGATGAAGTAGATAGATGCAGCAGGTCAGAGGAATGTTTATTGTTTCAGACAGTTGATGGGCTATGGGGTCCCTTCGACAGTTATCCAGCAGCATGCTATGACAGGGCTATGGGGCCCCTGTATGTTTTAAGGTTTAAATTTTTTTGTTGCTAATGGTGTATCTGCAGCCTGTGCAGTTTGCCACCTGCCTGTAGGCTTCAGTAGCACTGTCACATTACCGCCTTCATAATGAAACTTAACTGCCCCCTGAACAATGTTAAGTATCACATATTGACATTCACAAGTCATATTCCTTCTGAATTATGTCCATATGGGAAATGTGATTCAAATCTAGCTGAGAAAATGTGTACTGTAGCCTGATTAAGCTTACCTGGACTAGCTAGCATGTAGCTACTGGTAACTATTAGCAACTGTGGATAGTTGTTTCACGCTTAAGAGTGTCTGTAATTACGCCAGCTAGCTGCCTACAATAATTACATACAATAATGCCTACCATTCAGCTGTTTTTCTAACCTCATTGTCTGAAGCGTTAACGTTAGCTAGTAAGTAGCTACTGAGCTCGAAATGTAGCTAGCTTGTTGCTACCTGGATAGCTAACTAAACAATAGCTGGAACGATCTAGTGAACAGACGCGAACTGGCTGAGTCGATTCAGTGGCTAGCTTTGCACTTGGCTAGCTAACAGTAGCTGCTAGGGGTAAGTTATAACCTACATTTGTGTTTTGTTTTCACATACTGGTAGCCAGAGTCGTTCAAGGGAATTCGGGACATGGGTGACTAGTTAACATTAGCTTGGCTCTCTCTGTGTGTTCGTGCCATGGGTGGAGGGGTTTTTTCATTGGCAGAAAGCAATGGCTAGCTAGTATGCTAACTATTCTAGCTAACTAACTGGCTGAATAAGTTGACGACGGACTCGCTCAAGCTGTCAGGACTAACCCACAACGTTAGACACGGACACGAATGATCTGCTTAGCGTGTTGACACACTGGTGGTTTGTTGTGACCGAGTATTGGTGCTAAACCGTGTTGTTGGAGGCTGGCATGCTAGTTGGCTGTGGCGTCCTAGGACTAGGTGCCCTGGACGGTTTTCACGGAAGAATACTGTACCAAGTTAGCTAGCTGAATAAACTAAGTTAGTCTATTCCTAGAAAACATTGAACCATTATAGTATCTGAGGTGGAAGTTGGGAGAGTTATATTTGGGTGTTTCAGTGAAACGTAAGTGAGGGAGGCCCCGCTCTCTCGCTTTCCCAGATGTTTAGTTCATTTCATTCCGATCTCCTTTGCATTATTGTAGCCATTTTCTGTAGCCTGTCAACTATGCCTCTGTCTATCCCTGTTCTCTCCTCTCTGCACAGGCTATACAAACGCCTCACACCGCGTGGCTGCTGCCTCTCTAACCTGGTGGTCCCTGCACGCACGACCCACGTGGAGTTCCAGGTCTCCGGCAGCCTCTGAAACTGCCGTTCTGCGGCCAACAAGGCAGAGTTCATCTCAGCCTATGCTACCCTCCAGTCCCTCGACTTCTTGGCGCTGACGGAAACATGGATTACCACTGAAAACACTGCTACTCCTACTGCTCTCTCCTCGTCTGACCATGTGTTCTCGCATACCCCGAGAGCATCTGGTCAGCGGGGTGGTGGCACAGGAATCCTCATCTCTCCCAAGTGGACATTCTCACTTTTTCCCCTGACCCATCTGTCTATCACCTCATTTGAATTCCATGCTGTCACAGTCACTAGCCCATTCAAGCTTAACATCCTTGTCATTTATCGCCCTCCAGGTTCCCTTGGAGAGTTCATCAATAAGCTTGATGCCTTGATAAGTTCCTTTCCTGAGGATGGCTCACCCCTCACAGTTTTGGGTGACTTTAACCCCCCTACATCTACCTTTGACTCATTTCTCTCTGCCTCCTTCTTTCCACTCCTCTCCTCTTTTGACCTCACCCTCTCACCGTCCCCCCCTACTCACAAGGCAGGCAATACGCTTGACCTCATCTTTACTAGATGCTGTTCTTCTACTAATCTCACTGCAACTCCCCTCCATGTCTCTGACCACTACTTTGTATCCTTTTCTCTCTCGCTCTCCTCCAACACTACTCACTCTGCCCCTACTCAGATGGTAATGCGCCGTCGCAACCTTCGCTCTCTCTCTCCCGCTACTCTCTCCTCTTCCATCCTATCATCTCTTCCCTCTGCTCAATCCTTCTCCCTCCAATCTCCTGATTCTGCCTCCTCAACCCTCCTCTCCTCCCTTTCTGCATCTTTTGACTCTCTATGTCCCCTATCCTCCCGGCCGGCTCGGTCCTCCCCTCCTGCTCCGTGGCTTGACAACTCATTGCGAGCTCACAGAACAGTTTCACCCCTTCTCAAAAAACCTACACTCGATCCCTCCGATGTCAACAACTACAGACCAGTATCCCTTCTTTCTTTTCTCTCCAAAACTCTTGAGCGTGCCGTCTTTAGCCAACTCTCTTGCTATCGCTCTCAGAATGACCTTCTTGATCCAAACCAGTTAGGTTTCAAGACTGGTCATTCAACTGAGACTGCTCTTCTCTGTGTCACGGAGGCTCTCCGCACTGCTAAAGCTAACTCTCTCTCCTCTGCTCTTGTCCTTCTAGACCTGTCTGCTGCCTTTGATACTGTGAACCATCAGATCCTCCTCTCCACCCTCTCCGAGCTGGGCATCTCCGGCGTGGCTCACTCTTGGATTGCGTCCTACCTGACCGGTCGCTCCTACCAAGTGGCGTGGCGAGAATCTGTCTCCGCACCACGTGCTCTCACCACTGGTGTCCCCCAGGGCTCTGTTCTAGGCCCTCTCCTATTCTCGCTATACACCAAGTCACTTGGTTCTGTCATATCCTCACATGGCCTCTCCTATCATTGCTACGCAGACGACACACAACTAATCTTCTCCTTTCCCCCTTCTGATAACCAGGTGGCGAATCGCATCTCTGCATGTCTGTCAGACATATCAGTGTGGATGACGGATCACCACCTCAAGCTGAACCTCGGCAAGACGGAGCTGCTCTTCCTCCCGGGGAAGGACTGCCCGTTCCATGATCTCGCCATCACGGTTGACAACTCCGTTGTGTCCTCCTCCCAGAGTGCAAAGAGCCTTGGCGTGACCCTGGACAACACCCTGTCGTTCTCCGCTAACATCAAGGCGGTGACCCGATCCTGTAGGTTCATGCTCTACAACATTCGGAGAGTACGACCCTGCCTTACACAGGAAGCGGCACAGGTCTTAATCCAGGCACTTGTCATCTCCCGTCTGGATTACTGCAACTCGCTGTTGGCTGGGCTCCCTGCCTGTGCCATTAAACCCCTACAACTCATCCAGAATGCCGCAGCCCGTCTGGTGTTCAACCTTCCAAGTTCTCTCACGTCACCCCGCTCCTCCGCACACTCCACTGGCTTCCAGATGAAGCTCACATCTGCTACAAGACCATGGTGCTTGCCTACGAAGCTGTGAGGGGAACGGCACCTCCGTACCTTCAGGCTCTGATCAGTCCCTACACCCCAAACGAGGGCATTGCGTTCATCCACCTCTGGCCTTCTGGCCCCCCCTACCTTTGCGGAAGCACAGTTCCCGCTCAGCCCAGTCAAACTGTTCGCTGCTCTTGCACCCCAGTGATGGAACAAGCTCCCTCACGACGCCAGGACAGCGGAGTCACTCACCACCTTCCGGAGACACTTGAAACCCCACCTCTTTAAGGAATACCTGGGATAGGATAAAGTAATCATTCTACCCCCCCTTACCCCACCCCAAAGAAAGAAAAAAAAAACATATTGTAAAGTGGTTATCCCACTGGCCATAAGGTGAATGCACCAATTTGTAAGTCGCTCTGGATAAGAGCGTCTGCTAAATGACGTAAACGTAAATGTAAATGTAAAATTAAAACTCTCTTCAGAGTGATTCTCTGTAGCATTCATAGCAAACTGCAGTCTAGACTATAACTTATGAATGATATCTATATTCATAGGATGAAACAGCAGGTTATTCAAGCTAGGCCTAAGTCAAACAAACAGTGCAAATACAATTTGACCCAGTATTATGGTGAATTATGCCAGACTGTCTGTGTATTTACAGGACAACAGGACCATTGGCTGTAGTACTGAGATCAGATGGATAGCAGTCAGCATTAGTTAACGCCCTGCCCCTGGTCCTTGGGCCCTGCTAGCATTGCCATAGTGACTTGATTGTTGTTTAAAAGGGTGTGTCCTCTCCAAACCACATTAATATGGTGGGTGGCTAACCCGGGAAACCCTTACACACAAACACACTCGCACACACACACACGCACACACACACACACTGAGCTGTTCCATTGGAGCACCAATGACATAATTGCAAATAGGAGCTTATTTTAGGCCTCTGCCTTTAAACAAGTGGAGTTTAATGTCCTCTGGCAGTACATCTATTAAACAGACAAACCTAGTAGGCCTGATATCTAGCAAGGCCAGAATAGGGCTGTGGCTCCACTTAGTTTAAGCTCCAACAGAAAAGACACAAATACAGTGGTGTGTGTGTGTGTGTGTGATGTGTGTGTGTGTGTGTTTGTGTGTGTGGATTAACCCATATCAATCAAGCCCACACTGAGATCTGCCTGAACAATTCAGCGAAATGTAATATACCATTTAACAGATGCTTTTATCCAAAGTGACTTGTAACAACACATTTATTGTTGTTGTGAATGTGAAGCATCTTCAAACAAATTTGGCTGCATAGTTCTAGTGATTTATCCAGATTTCTTCCTCTTTATATTGCAGTTTATAGTAAAGGCCAGGCCACATAATTAGCACTGGGGTTGTCTACTAGAGGATGTGATGTATCCTGTCTAGTCAGTGGGAACCACCGGAGGAACTGTCGTTTCAAACACCAGAAACAAACACCAGCTCAGCCAGAAGGCCTCAGCTTCTCAGACAGGTTTACAACCCACGTTGTTAAACCTCTGTTCACCCCCGGATAGGGTTTTCCTGAACTTGGCTGAAAAGCTGTTTCAATGTGCAGCTCCACATGACTGAGTTAGGACTTGAATGCCCTAGAGGACTCCCCCAGGGGTCTTATCCGCTAAGGGTTGTGTGGGTGCAGGCTTTTGTTCCAGCCAAGCAGTAACACACCTGATTCAGATAATCAGTCTTATTTGAAAACCAGGTGTTACTGCTTGGCTAGATGAAATTGGCCACCTCTGACTTTAGCACTACATCGTGGTATCAAAAGCTTGACTTTTGAGTGAAAAGATTTAGGTTGTGGCAGTTGACCCTAAATCCATGATTATCCTACCACCAAGCATGTAGTCATGCACTCAGGAGAAGTAAAGGAACAATTACTAAGCAGCAAAACTCTGAAGTATGTTATTACAATTATTCACACCGCTTTGACACGTTAGGTTATGAAGCAAATTAACATTTTGAACAGCCCGTTAATCTAAAATGTCTCACTACTTGATGTTCTCTACATCAGATATCTCAGTGCCATGACTACAATATTTGTTTTTTGATCTGCATTCATGATATTTTATGCATTTCACACTAGATTTGACAGTTTCCTCTCCCCAGGTAAAGAGGCTGTAGCAGGAGTCAGACATCCCTCCCGGTCCATGTCTGTTTTTCCGCTTAGCATGATGAATGTGAATGGGAGGCATTGACAGGAACTCCGATCCCTTAAGACTGTAAGACAACATCCTACTTATCTGGTTAAGCAATACCGCTCCACATTTCGCAGAAACTCTCTTTTTTATATATACCGGTAAATACACAGCCACTGAAAATAGAGACCACAAGAACAACCTGAACCTGCTAAGATGCCTTAATATAATCAGTAAATACAGAACTAGACCATAATGACTATTTTTAAGTTGTCATAGATAGTAATATAGTCTGTGTTCACTTAGCAAAACGTCCCACCTTCTCTTGTAGTTGGATGGAAAGTCTGTGGGTCAACACTAGGGAAGTAGGCTGCTTCATGTACAAGCTTTGATACTTTTTGTAACATTATAACAATGGAAAACTAGTCCCAGCAAATGGATGAATGAAAAGGTATGTTTTGGCTTGGCTCAAAAACGTTTTCCTTTGTGTTCTCGAAGGAAGGTCTGAAGTGATAGAGGAGAGGGTAGAGAAAGTAAATGAATTTACCATCTGGTCTTAGTACAAATGTTCATGAAAAACAGGTATTTGTGTAGTGGGCCTATTTTCAGACGCTGTTATACACCATGATTGCATAGATCCAATGATCCTTGCAGTCAGATACATTGCGTTTGAGCTTTTAACCATTCTGTTTGATGAATGTGTAACAATGAGAAAAGTTTAACTGTGAAAAGTGGAGAAGAAAAGCTGTTTTTACCTGGAACTTCCTCCAGGCCATAGCTGGTGCTGTTGGGCTTGAAGCGGTCTGGTTGGACCTTCATATTGGGGCACAGCACGTCTGAGGAGAGAGCAGAAGAGCAGAATTAGATTGGGGTAACAGAGAATCTTATTTTGAGCAGTTTATGCCTTCCATATACAGTAATTCATGTTAACACTTTGTCATTTGTCTTCCGCTGCAAGAATACACACTTGGATTCATGTAGTCAACAAAGCAATGTTCACAGTGTGAAATAAAAAAAAAATTCTTATAGAGAATACAATCTTTGACATATCCTAGAAACCTTGTTAGCTACATCGTTTTAATTGAAAAGGATAATTAGTTTTAACTAGATGATCGGAGTTATGAAGGGCGTGTCCCATTGAAACGGGATCCTTCATTGAAACTACCGGTAGATCTGAGACAGTCTGTTTGACACAGTCAGACTGCCCAAGACAGAAGAGACATTGCCTCTGGCTCCAGTAGGAGTAGGGGCTGCATGCACCAACCCCAGCGGTGACAGTTTTAGACTCACACACACATACATACTTCACAGGCCTCTCTCTCTCTCTCTCTCTCTCTCTCACACACACATATCTCAGAGGCCTGGGATGGCCAAGTGATGCCAGTGGTGACAGAGAGGAAAGGCAACAGCCCCACTCAGGGTTAGTTTACATTGGCAGAGAAGTATTTTCTATTTGTAGGAGGGAAGATCCCATCCTGACTTTTCTATGTGTTGTTGCTGAGGTAACAGGTATCAATGCTGCTGGCAAAATGGGATGGGGTTCTTTGTATGATGTTCAAACTGGGATGGAGGCTAGTGGCTCAGTTGGAGACAGTGGAGGCTGGTGGGAGGATCTATTGTAATGTCTAGAACGGAATACATGTAACCATATCAAATATATGAAACCATATGTTTGACTCCATTCCATTAATTCCATTCCAGCTATTACAATGAGCCTGGCCTACTATAGCTCATCCCACCAGCCTCCTCTGCTTGGAGAGGGGGTATGCTGTAAATGTACTGCACATTTCTTTGCCCACCTTTCCTGGAATACTGCATGGTTTGTTATATGATGTTAATGTGCAAAAACAGGCATATTAGCGACACCAATTCTCATTGCATAGCATTGATCTCTATTAATAAAATCTCTGAAATAGTTTTCAGCTATGAACACTGAGAGGAGAGCAGACACACTGGCACTAAAAGGTACTGACGGTGAAATTATTTAAATTCCTCAACATAGTTGTGTTAAGACCAGAGGAATTCAGTTTTAACTCACATTATTGCCTTTGAACTGTGATACTATGATAAATTCGCATCAGAGGAACTAACGGCACTTAACCAAATGTATTGTTAGTCTCAAGTGTGTGTGTGTGTGTGTGCGTGTGTATGTGTGCATGCGTGTGTGTGTGTGGTGCATGTGAACTTGTGTGTGTGTAAAGCAGGCAGACACCCAAACCGCGCAGCAGATCGTGTCTCTGACGATCATGCACTGTCGGACCCTGTAATTTTCTTTAATCGTGGCTATAAAAAGGACTTTGTTGAGTTAAGGAGGCTTTAACTTTACTATGGTGTCCATTTTACAGGGATGGCTCTGTCGCTTGACAAGCCTTGTTCTTTGTAAATGCAGAGTCAAGTTCATAATGTCCTGGGAAAATCCAGGTAGACAGTTTATCCTTGGTAGACCGTTACAGTGTTTCACGGTGTTCGTGCCTGGCTGCCATAATAAGTTGTTTACTGTGGCAGAAAATGAATTAAGTGTCACGCCCTGGCTCTGGGGACTCTCGTATGTTGAGCCAGGGTGTTTATTTTGTTTAGGTTCTAGTCGTTGTCTATCTATGTTGGCCTGAGTGACTCCCAATCAGAGGCAACGAGTGTCAGCTGGTTGTCTCTGATTGGGAGCCATATTTAACTGTCTGTCTTTCACTTTGTGTTTGTGGTTTCTTGTTCTTATTTGGTTTGTGTTCAAACCGTAGACATCACGTTTTCGTCTGTTGTTTTGATCGTGTGATCATTCTAATAAATATAATGTTCGCATTCAACGCTGCGCCTTGGTCTCTCCCTGACGATCGTGACAGAAGAAACCACCAAAACCAGACCAAGCAGCGTGTCCAGGAGCCATCGCTAGCAGATCTCCGTGGCAACCTCGACTGGGTCAAGCCTAGTGAGGAGCAGAGAGGGTGGACTTGGGACCAGTTGAGGAAGAGCTTCGACTGGGTCAAGCCCATTGAGGAGCTGAATGGCGGGAGTTGGAGACAGAGGAGCGAGAGTTGGGCGAGAACGATGGAGGCCTGGCCCACGGGGAGGAGAGACCCCCAGAAAATTTTTAGGGGGGGGGCTCACGACGACGGGGCAGCAGGAGGCCGCGATAGAGCGGTCCAGCGAGTTGGCAGAGGAGGCCGCCAGGTTACGGGAGTCACTGGTCACCAGGGGGAAGGAGGTTGTAGAGGCACGGCGAGAGGTACTGGCGTGTGTTGCCAGTCCGGTCCGGCCTGTTCCTGATCCCCACGTAGGGCCAGTGGTGTGTGTTCCCAGTACGGTCCGGCCTGTTCCTGCCACCCGCACCAAGTCTACGGTGCGCGTCGCCAGCCCGACCCGGCCTGTTCCTGCCACTCGCACCAAACCTACGGTGCGCGTCGCCAGCCCGGTCCGGCCTGTTCCTGCCACTCGCACTAAGCCAGGGGTGCGAGAAGTCAGCCTGGTAAGGCCCGTTCCTTCTCCACGCACCAAGCCAGGGGTGCGAGTCGTCAGCCTGGTAAGGCCCGTTCCTCCTCCACGCATCAAGCGTAGGGGTGCGCGTCGTCAGCCCGGTCCGGCCCATTCCTGCTCCCCGCACCAAGTCAGTGGTGCGCGTCGTCAGCCCGGTCCGGCCCATTCCTGCTCCCCGCACCAAGTCAGGGGTGCGCTTCGTCAGCCCGGTCCGGCCCATTCCTGCTCCCCGCACCAAGTCAGGGGTGCGCTTCGTCAGCCCGGTCCGGCCCATTCCTGCTCCCCGCACCAAGGCAGTGGTGCGCTTCGTCAGCCCGGCTCGGCCCGTTCCTGCTCCCCGCACCAAGTCAGTGGTGTGCTTCGTCAGCCCAGTCCGGCCTGTCCCTGCTCCACGCACCAAGCCTACGGTGTGCGTCGTCAGCCTGGTAAGGCCCGTTCCTCCTCCACGCACCAAGCCAGGGGTGCGCGTCGTCAGTCCAGCACAACCCGTGCCTGGGTCATGTCCGGAGCCGGATCCGCCGCCGAGGCGGAGTGCCCACCCGGTCCCTCCCCTGTTGTGGTTGGTTGGCGCGGTCGGAGTCCGCGCCTTTGGGGGGGGGTACTGTCACGCCCTGGCTCTGGGGACTCTCGTATGTTGAGCCAGGGTGTTTGTTTTGTTTAGGTTCTAGTCGTTGTCTATCTATGTTGGCCTGAGTGACTCCCAATCAGAGGCAACGAGTGTCAGCTGGTTGTCTCTGATTGGGAGCCATATTTAACTGTCTGTCTTTCACTTTGTGTTTGTGGTTTCTTGTTCTTATTTGGTTTGTGTTCAAACCGTAGACATCACGTTTTCGTCTGTTGTTTTGATCGTGTGATCATTCTAATAAATATAATGTTCGCATTCAACGCTGCGCCTTGGTCTCTCCCTGACGATCGTGACATTAAGTAACTGATCATTTCTACATTTGATGTGGTCTCTATCTCTGAGATGTGTTTTATGTTTGTTTGTGTATCCTTGCTTGTTCAATTTACTTGGGTGTTTTATTTTTTATTTTATTTTACTTTTATTTTAGAGGAAAATTCCACCCCGAAACTATATTTTGGTATTTGTTTCATTAGTCCATTGTTGATATAGTCCCAATCAAGTTTTCAAAATATATCACTTTAAAAATACAGAAATATAGCCAGTATGATGCATTTTGCATCATAAGATGCTGTATTTTGAAAGTTACATATCTTGAAAACTTGATTGCTGACATGCAAAACATTTTGGGACTATATTAACAAATACCAAAATATAGTTTTTGTCTGGAGTTTTCCTTTATTTAAGCATATCCGAACTTGCTGGTGGTTATAGGAGGTCTTTAATTCCCGGTAGAAACACACAGTTTGTAAAGAGATGGTTGGAGTAATACTACATAGCTATTGTGGCCAACAATTACAATAGCTTTGAAAGGACAGCCGTGAGTCACTGTGTTTTAAGATGCAGCCATAACTGAAGGTCTGAGACTGAGCTCACTGCAGAGCTAGTCACTCCCTCTCCTTGTGGCCCAACAGCTATAATTTAAAGATCTGCCTCAGAGTTAAAATGGAAGCAATGCAGGGCAAAGCCCTAAACTTTTTGGAGCCGAGTGATATCTCATAGGTCTCATACACCAGCAGTAACATACAATGCAACAGCATGTCCTAATCAAGTTGAGGTGAATCTGCAGTGTGGGGCTCACCATATGTACTGTATGTCTGCTGCAGAGGGACAAGAGAGAGCCATGAGAAAACGAGTTTTGATCAGTCATGGAAATAAAAGTTCTGAAAACAAATTGGCTCACCATTTAAAAAGAAGATGGAGAACAAGCTATGAAGAAAAAATACTGACGTTTTAGTGCAGGTACAGCCGAATAGCGCAAAAATAATATTATGATACTAACCAGGTTTCCATCCAACCTTCTTATGCAAGTGAAGTACATGCAAACAACGGCTGTGGAAACACCTTTATGTGCAAATATTGATATAATAACCATCATATCGACGTAAACGTGGAGTCACGCAATGATATGTTGTGTGTGGTACTCCCACTACGACTCGGGAAAGCAAGCAGTTTATTAGGCTACAGATGAAATAAATGTGATGCTTTCCTCCGACACGTTGGTGCGGCTGGCTTCCGGGTTAAGCGGGCGGGTGTGAAGAAGCGCGGTTTGGCGGGTCATGTTTCGGAGGACTCATGACTCGACCTTCGCCCCCCGATCCCGTTGGGGAGTTGCAGCGATGAGACAACATCGAAAAAGTGGGTAAAATACAACAACAATAAAAATAAAATAAGTGTGATGAACTCCACAGGGTGGTGAAAGTGCAAGGTGATGAGCTTAATGCTCCTTTCCAATAAATATCAAGGGTCTTATTCTGGTGACATGATGCTCGAGGCTTGGCTGCCGTTTAAAACAATTTTTTAAAATGTCACTCTGCTATAATCACCATAACACCATAATAATCTCATCATGTAAACTATACCCGCGCTGTATCTGTGAGCTGTTGGCTACAGTGCACGTGCCAAGACCAGAGAGGGCACATTCGCTATATAATGCAAACGTTTTTGTGACAAAAACATCAGTAGAGTTGAAAATGCGATTGAAACCCGTTTAACTTGTATTTTTTATTCGGTACATGGGAATTTAACAGCAGCCTTTTATCTGCAACAAGTCAATTGGATGGAAACACATTTTTGATGGGAAAATGCACATATAGTTTTTATGCAGATTTTAGAACGTTTGCATGAAAACCTGTCGACAATTGTATGGAAACCTAGCTATTGTCCAAAATAATGTTGCAATATATTGTAAAAAATAATATCCCGATATCTAACTGTATAGATTTTTTTACCCCATCACTAACTACCTCTGGGAAAGAGATATCTGCAGAGACTGGAAATGCCATGTCATGGGTGGATTGGGAGGTCATGCATGGTCTTGTATCAACAGGAAACATAGTGGAGCAGGTGATGGGCCTTATTTAGCCTGCTGTTCATTGTTAAGTTTAACGAAAAACATCTGTATATGAAATAGAAAAATGAGGCACTTTGCTCAGATCTGAAAGCATAATAGGCCAAATTTGTCTAGTGGACTTCTATGGTTCACAAAAACATAATCAAAAACATAAAACATAAAACATGCTCTAACTAAGGAGTGTACCTAATTCAGTCTACTGTATTACCTCATAAGTACAATTATGGCAGTTGAATAGTCTTCGATTTGGCAAACACGCCTTTCTCATTCACTGAGGTTTAGTTGAGTTAAAAGGTTTCTGTTTATATATATATTATTCTCCCAGCACTGTGTTTAATAGTTAGATGAAAAGGTGAAAACATACAACGTGGAAGTCATAAACTGCTCTTTAGGACCCAGTGGCGGCTCCTGAAAAAATTCTCAGGAGGGGCAATTTTTCTGATGATTTAGGTGACCTACACACATTTAAAAAAAGATATGTCCAGCAACAACATGAAGACAGGGGCAGCATATAAGTCAATACCAGAAGCATTTATTGACTGATCTCAAAAGTGTTGGCTTACCAGGGTTGGTGGAGCCCTCAGTTTCATCTTTGCCTCGCAAAGCTAACTCAAACACTCCGCAAAACTTCACACACTGGATTAGCCGGCTGAGGATGTGGCGGTTCTTGCTAATGTCGTAGTAAATATATTTGTTATAGTGAATATGGAATATGATATGTTGAGTAAAATGTTGTGCTAAGATCTATTTAGGTCAGGAGCTGGTTATAAGTTCTGTTCCTATCCAATAACAATGGACAAAAGGGTCCTATCTTGTCAGCCTTGTCAGCAGGTGGCCAAGGACAACACCCACGCCATAGGCCTCTCAGTTCTTCCAACTCACGAGTTCTTGCTCTGAGGACACACACACACACAAACACACACACACACACATCATCACTGTTAAACACACACACACACACACACATCATCACTGTTAAACACACACACACACACACACACACAAAAATCCCCTCTCTTAGGCTGAACATTTGAAGACAGAGAACCCGACTCAGAGCCAATGCAACAGTGACAGTAGCCTGCAGGGGACCTCGCCCAACTCATCAGGACCAATCAGAAGATCAGAACTACTAGATTGAACCTACTTCATTTATTGCATAAAATGTCTGCACACAATGTTTCGGGGCTCTCTTCAGATAATAATAATAATAATAATAATAATAATATGCCATTTAGCAGACGCTTTTATCCAAAGCGACTTACAGTCATGCGTGCATACATTTTTGTGTATGGGTGGTCCCGGGGATCGAACCCACTACCTTGGCGTTACAAGCACCATGCTCTACCAGCTGAGCTACAGAAAGTGGATACTCATGGATGCGCATTGCAATTGTAAAATGTCAACACAATTGGAGACACCACGTCATTTTTGGAGACATGTTATTGACAGTAAACTATTGTAGATGCGACTGCTAACTAAATAAAACATTTTAGCTGGCTAGCTAATCATCTTAGCTAAATGTGGGGCAAACAATTCAGTTATTTACCGTTAATTTGAGGGATTGGGGTGAAAGAAATCGAGTTACATAGTGATACTTTACGATATACTGTATTGACAATATCGCAATATTTTAGCGCTAGTTGGCTGTACCTGCACCAAAACACCATTATTGTTCCTTCATAGCTTGTTCTCAATCTTTTCACATTGGGAGCAAATTTGTTTTCAGCACTTTTATTTCCATGACTGATCAAAACTCTTTCTGATCCCTCTGCAACAGACATATGGTGCGCAATAAAATCACAGTATCGAATCGCAATACGTATAGAATCATGAGACTCGCAATGCTGATGCATATATCTTATCGTGAGGTTCCTGGCAATTCCCAGCCCAAGTTCATTTGCCACAACAAATCTCTTCGCTAGCAAACGCGATGTCTTCTCCAAAACGGCAATGTGTCTCCAGCAATGTTTACTTTTTTGACGTTCTATGGCATCTCCACTTTCCAAGCATATATGACCACATGTAATATTTTGGTAAGTGATGCAAATAGTGAACTATGTAGGGCCAGGATGTAAAATATATGTAGCTGCAGCAATTTCTCTTATCTGATATGGTAAGTAATGGGGCTTAATTTATAGCTCCCTAAGAGTTTGACGAACGGGTCCGTGAACGCGATTCCAGATATATTTACCTCTGAATAAACTGCCTTTATTACACCATATCCACATCCAGTAAACTTGTGATTATCAACACTAACCTCATCGTTGTGGCGGCGGACAGCTAGCCTGTATCCCTCGTCATCCAGTTGAGTGAGTGGCAATGTCTTTTTTCGTTCGTACCAATTTTTGGAAAATCCTCGGGTGTAGGACTTTCCGCCTTTAGTAGAAACCTGTTGAATTATTAAATTTGGTCTGGGAGGTCCTAATTGTTTCGTTGCCAATTTATCTCCATTTGTTCGCCGACAAAAAGGAACTTCTTTCAAACAATCCACTCTTTTCTCAGTTACGTTCATGGTTACGTAACGTATGACGGCGCGTAAGTGCAAGCCCACAGACACCCATTGAGATTGTATTGAAGGCTCTGAAATTTGAAAAAAATAGATTTTACATGGGAGTCTATTACAGACTTCTGGGCGATTTTCAACCTGACTGAAATCGCCCCAAAAGGGGGGGGAGCCATTTGAAGCACGACTTTAGCCTGATTCGACATTTAGTGGCAGTGTGGCACTGTGGCAGATCAGACGTATAGATTACAACACTGATAACTACTGTTGCCGTGATATAATTGATTAGAAAAAAAATCCCTTCCTTTTCCCGTTTGGCAGTGCGTCGCCCATATCGCCCTATTGAACAGGCCGCCCCTGTTAGGACCTACTTGAAACATTAGAACTGTAATTTTCAGAGCAAAAATAACTTGGGCCACTCTGCGGTGCCCACTAACATGGTGATGCTAGAGATTACAGAAGGAAACATTTTGGGTGGCCATGAACTAGTTGTCCAGGGTAAAAGAGGTTCTATGTGGTGACCCCTGAGTACCCTTATCCCCATATCGTAATAGATGGTATGTCTGAAAGCATGTGCCATTATGACTAGAGAGGAATTTATAGACTGACTTCAAGGTGGGTATATTAACATTGGAATCTGTGGTCTCAGAGGGAAGGGTCAGGGTTAAGAGCTTCCAAATGAATCTCCTAGTGTCCTGCCAAACTCAAGTATCACTAATTACACAAGGACTCCTGTCTAAACACAGCTCTGAGTATTGTACTGTTGCTATCCTGTTGTGCTCTTCAGCAGTAAGTGAGAATATGGCTGCATCCCAAATGGCACCCTATTCCCTACATAGTGCACTACTTTTGACCAGAGCCCAATGGGGTGGCATTTCAGAGACAGGCTATGTTAAAATGATGGTCCAACACTTTTCTCGTGACGAGACCCTAATCGTCAGGTACAGCCGTGTGACCGTGTCATTTCATCTTCCTTATTTACTGTTTTGCAGCCAGGGTTTCAGGCAGGTTAGTGCTATCCGGTATCCTTGGGACGTCCCTTCCCGAAACCCTAACCAGAGTTTCTAAACCATACTGTGCTGTCTTTGCCGTAACCCTAACCTTAACCCATATCCTTACCCTAACCATAACTCTTCCCTAACCTTAACCATTTTAAATTTCAACTTTAATAGGCTGACGTCAGAGTTGGGAGGTCCCAAGGATTCCGTTTAGACGTTACAGCTTCAGACATACCCTGCTTTCATGTTCAGCTAATTTTAGTGGGGAATGCAAATTGTGGAGTGTGAAGCATCCAACCAATCATCTTCCACCTCCTGTCCTGAACATACAATACATACTCACTACTCCACTTTTCTCACCAGCCCAGAGCCGTCCCAGGCCACATACCTCACTGTTTTAGCACTTATCTATTTTTCTTGTCAAGACATTTTTAATATAGTATATACGTGTTGTTATTTATAATGGCAAACAAAAATAATGCAACATATTTGTACTGAAAGTTTCCCTGTCGGAGGATGTGTAGTAGTGTAGCTGGGTCCTGGAAAATACATTGAGGTTAGAGTAATTCAGGCTATCCAGCGTTACACACCTCTTACCCAAGTCACTGGGGCAAGCGGCCACAAAAATGTATCGGTCTCAAAAACTGTCATTTACGAGCTGATCTCTGCGTAACGCCCACACCTCACACATATCATGTCACACCCAATCAGAGACGAGGAAGTACAGGAAGGATCGGCCTAGTCGAGGGGAAAGGCCTAGTTGAGACGAAAGGCCTAGTCGAGAGGAAAGGCCTAGTCGAGGGGAAAGGCCTAGTCGAGAGGAAAGACCTAGTCGAGAGGAAAGGCCTAGTCGAGGGGAAAGGCCTAGTCGAGGGGAAAGGCCTAGTCGAGAGGAAAGGCCTAGTCGAGAGGAAAGGCCTAGTCGAGAGGAAAGGCCTAGTCGAGAGGAAAGGCCTAGTCGAGGGGAAAGGCCTAGTCGAGACGAAAGGCCTAGTCGAGACGAAAGGCCTAGTCGAGACGAAAGGCCTAGTCGAGAGGAAAGGCCTAGTCGAGACGAAAGGCCTAGTCGAGAGGAAAGGCCTAGTCGAGAGGAAAGGCCTAGTCGAGACGAAAGGCTTAGTCGAGAGGAAAGGCCTAGTCGAGAGGAAAGGCCTAGTCGAGAGGAAAGCCATGTGAAATAGCTCATGTACTGTAATTGAATTAAGGTGTGGGGTGGAGTTTGGGATTAGGGTCTTGCTTAGGGGTGTAAAAGGGTTAGTTTTGGAGTGTAAGGTTTAGGGGATAATCACAGTGTCATTTAAGGATACATACATTCAGAGTGATATAGATTTAGCTATCTTTAAAGTGCAGTTCAAAGTCACAGATTGTATAGTAAGAAGGTTGAGGCTTTTGATTGATAGAAATAACTGCATTTTCAACTGAATTTGAAACCCAATTCTGATATCCTGATTGTGTATGTAATGTAGACCTCTTGTTGGAATCTGTTTTCTCGAAACTGACAAACTAAAGAGTAAGGGCAGTCACAGAAAACTCCTACACCTGAAAATCTACTCTCACAGAGCCTCCTTCTCAGCCTGTGATTGGTTACTTACTCTCACGGAGCCTGTGTGATTGGTTACTTACTTTCACAGAGCCGTCTCCTCAGCCGCCCTCTGATCTTGTCAATGGCATTGAAGTCTGTAACATGGAACAGGTGAGCGTTCTTAGGTTCCGCAGCGATCTCCTCGAGCTCCACCTTCAGAGCCTCCCCGATGCCCACCGCGAACATCCTCACCCCGGCCTTTGCCGCCGCATTGGAAGGCTCCAACACGTAATCCTGGCTCCTCCCGTCCGTCAGGAGGATAGCCACCTTCTGGATGCCCCTGGCTGCAGGCCTGGCCCCGGCCCGCTCTGTGAAGATGTTGGTGGTGGTGTAGCTGATAGCATCCCCGGTCATAGTGTTCCCGCCCAGGTAGCGGATGTTCCTGGCGGCCCTCTTCACCTCGTCCATGGTGAGGTACCGTCCCAGGTTGAACTCTGTGGTGGGCCGGTCACTGTAGCGCACCACGGCCACGCGCGTCTTGTCCGGGCCCACGTCGAACGACTCCACCAGGTTGGAGACCCACTGGCGGATCTTCTCAAAGTTCTCCTTCCCCACACTGGACGACGTGTCCAGGATGAACACCAGGTCATAGTGCACGTTCTTACAGCCTGAGAGGAAGTGGATGGTAGTATGTTAGAATTCAGACCTGAGGAACTTCCAGTACTGTACATAAAGATAGTAGGAACCAGGCTTTGGTTCAAATAGTATTTATTTATTTTCTTTCTAACTACTGAAGATTGACATACAGTGGCTTGCGAAAGTATTCACCCCCTTGGCATTTTTCCTATTTTGTTGCCTTACAACCTGGAATTAAAATTGATTTTTGAGGGGGTTGTTTGTATCATTGATTTACACAACATGCCTACCACTTTGAAGATGCTAAATATTTGTTATTGTGAAACAAACAAGAAATAAGACAAAAAAATAGAAAACTTGAGCGTGCATAACTATTCACCCCCCCAAAGTCAATACTTTGTAGAGCCACCTTTTGCAGCAATTACAGCTGCAAGTCTCTCTGGATATGTCTCTATAAGCTTGGCACATCTAGCCTGTCACAAGCCGGGCTAGAACTCCGGTCTCAAATGTGTAGAGCTGGGGGTACTACCCCTTGCCACAGAGGAGATGTTGTAGGACCCAAATGAAACACCCCAGGCAATACTCCAGGTAAGTAGATTTAATGTTCAAAACAGGAGGCAAAACAAAACAACTCCCCGAGGGGAGAAAAACAAACTAAAGATAACTTCGAATAACTTACTAGGACTGATACGGTGGGACAAAGCAGGAGACACATAGACAGGACGCAATAACCAAGTGAGAAACAAGGGGAAAACACACAGCTAAAATACTCAAGGGGAAACAAGGCACAGGTGACATAGATAAGCTAATTAGGACACATGAGGAAAAACTAAGGCAAAGGGGGAACACAGCTGACCTCTAGAGGCCAGGAGACAAACAGGGGAAGCAGGAAGCTGACAGGACCCCCTCCTCTAGGAACGACTCCTGACGTTCCTTCCAGAACACCCTGGCCCCAGGGTGCGAAAATCTCGGATCAACCCTGGGTCCAGGATGTCCCTGGCCGGAACCCAGGAGCGCTCCTCTGGCCCGTAGCCCTCCCAGTCCACCAGATACTGCAGAGAGTTCTGGACCCTCCGGGAGTCCAGTATCCGGCGGACTGTGTAGGCTGGCTGGCCGTCTATGATCCTGGGAGGTGGCGGGGGTCTGTGTGGGGGCAAAAGGAGAAGACAAGACAGGTTTAAGGAGTGAAACATGGAAAGTGGGGTTAACTCTAAGGGAGCGAGGCAGAACTAAACGATACGACACAGGGTTAACCTTTCTAGAAATGCGGAAAGGGCCGATGTATCTCTGGGAAAGCTTCTTGGATTCGACCCGGCGGGGCAAGTTCTTAGTGGCCAACCAAACTCTCTGACCAGCTCGGAAACTAGGGGCCGTCCGGCGGTGGCGATTAGCCTGACTTTGGTATCTCTGGGAGGTCCGAAGGAGGGTACACCTGGCCTTCTTCCAGGTCCGCCTACAGCGTTGGACAAAGCGCTGGGCCGAGGGAACACCAACTTGCGCCTCTTCCTCTGGAAACAAAGGAGGGTTGTAACCGAACTGGCATTCGAAGGGGGACAATCCGGTGGCTGAGGACTGGAGGGTGTTGTGGGCATATTCAGCCCAAATGATATAGGTGGCCCAAGACGTGGGATTACTGGCCGCCATACACCGCAGGGTGGTCTCCAGATCCTGATTAATCCGCTCCGTTTGGCCATTAGACTCTGGATGGAATCCTGACGATAGGCTGGCTGTGGCCCCAATAAGCCTGCAGAAGGCCCCCCAAAACCGGGACGAGAGTGGGGACCTCGGTCGAGACCACGTCCAGGGGAATGCCAAATATCCGGAAGACATGGTTCATGAGGAGCTCCGCAGTCTCCTTAGCCGAGGGCAGCTTGGGCAGGGGAATAAACCGGGCAGCCTTAGAGAAACGGTCTACCACCACAAGGATGACGGTGTTGCCCTGGGATAGAGGAAGTCCCGTAACAAAGTCCAGAGAAAGGTGTGACCATGGCCTTCGAGGAACAGGTAAGGGATGGAGCAGTCCCTGGGGTCGCTGGCGTGTCGACTTTCCCTGGTTGCACACAGGGCAGGCCTCAACATAGACCTGCACGTCCTTCTTGATGGACGGCCACCAAAACCGCCGTCGGAGGAACTCCAGTGTGCGAGCACTGCCAGGATGGCATGTCAAGGGCGACTCATGACCCCACTGCAAGACGCGGGCCCGAACCGAGAGAGGAACGTACAGGCGACCGGCAGGACCACCGCCTGGATCGGGCTCATGGGCAAGAGCTTCTCGTACCCCTCTTTCTAGTTCCCACTGAAGAGGTGCGACGATCCTAGACCTCGGAATAATCGATGCCAAGGGCTTCTCTTGTACCTCGGGAGAATAGACTCGAGACAGAGCATCCGGCTTGACGTTCTTGGTGCCAGGTCGGTAAGTCAAGATGAACTGGAATCGATTAAAGAAAAGGGACCATCGTGCTTGCCGAGGGTTCATCCGCTTAGCCTGTTGGAGATATTCCAGGTTCTTGTGGTCTGTGAGAACCTGGAAAGGGGTGCTGAGCCCCCTCAAGCCAATGGCGCCACTCTTCCAAGGCCAGTTTAACCGCAAGCAACTCTAGATCCCCCACGTGGTAGTTGCGCTCGGCCTCAGACAGGCGGCGAGACATGAAGGCACAAGGGTGTAATCTCCCATCCGCACCCCTCTGAGACAGGACGGCTCCCACCCCCACCTCTGAGGCGTCCACCTCCACCACGAAAGGTCTCTCTGGGTCAGGGGGTCACCAGAATCGGAGCAGAAGTGAAGCGGCGCTTGAGATCCTCGAAGGCCCCTGCTGCTTCCGGACCCCAGTGAATCTTGGTCCCTCCTCCCTTGGTAAGCGTCGTCAAGGGGCTACCACCGAGCTGAAATTCTTAATGAACTTCCGATAGAAGTTAGAAAAGCCAATGAACCGTTGAACCTCCTTGACCGTGGCAGGTGTGGGCCAATCGTGGACCGCCTTGACCTTCTTGGGATCCATCTCTAGGTGCCCGGGAGTGACAATAAACCCGAGAAACTGAGTCTGAGAAACATGAAATTCACACTTCTCAGGCTTAACGTAGAGGTGATTGTCAAGGAGCCTCTGGAGAACCCGGCTAACATGCCCCTCATGCTCCTTCAGTGACCTCGAGAAGATGAGGATATCGTCCAGGTACGAAGACGAACAGATTAAGCATATCCCGGAGAACATCATTAATCAGGGCTTGGAATACTGCGGGGGCATTGGTGAGCCCGAACGGCATCACCCGATATTCATAGTGTCCCGTGGGCGTGTTGAACGCCGTCTTCCATTCGTCTCCTGGCCGGATCCGCACGAGATGGTAAGCATTGCGGAGATCCAGCTTAGTAAAAATGGGAAGCCCCTTGAAGCAGCTCAAAAGCAGTGGCCATGAGAGGAAGAGGGTATCGATTCGAACCGTGATCTTGTTGAGTCCCCGGTAATCAATACAAGGCCTCAGACCCCGTCTTTCTTTTCAACAAAAGAAGCCCGCCCCAGCCGGGGAAGTAGAGGCATAGATGAGGCCGGCTGCCAAGGACTCCTTAATGTAGGTGTCCATAGCTGCGTGCTCGGGGGAGGACAAGGAAAAGATCCGACCTCTAGGAGGGCAGCACCCAGGGAGTAGATCAATGGCACAGTCATAAGTGCGATGAGGCGGTAAGGCAGTAGCCCGGGCCTTGCTGAACACTGCTTTGAACCGATGGTAAACACTGGGGACTCGGGAGACGTCAACAGACTCTTGAAACTGGGTACTAGGGGCTGAGGAACTCTGAAGCATGCAGGTGAGTTGGCAAGTGGGACCCCAGCTAAGAATGGTGCCAGTAGGCCAGTCGATCTGGGGATTATGTCTGCATAGCCAAGGGTGACCCAGGATAATAGGATACTCGGGAGAGTCAATGAGATAGAAGGTCTCCTCCTGCTGGTGTTGAGAGATGGTAAGTCGCAGGGACTGAGTCGCCTCAGTAACTTTTCCTGGTTCCAGAGGTCTGCCATCTAAGGCTGTAACTGCCTGGGGTTGAGGAAGTAGTTGGGTAGGGATCTTAAGTTCCTTAGCCAAGGTTACATCCATAAAATCACCTGCGGCACCGGAATCGATCATAGCCTGGACCCGATGCTGGTGGCCCTCCCAGGACAGAGTGGCTGGAATAGCTAGGACCGCGTTAGTAGGAGGAGCTCTAATTTTCCCCCATCACAACCCTCCTGTAGCTGGGCGGGGACAGGCGTTTCCCGAAAGCTCGGGGCAAGTGGAGCGAAGTGGCCGGCAACCCCGCAGTAGAGGCACCGACGCTCCCTCATGCGACGTTCCCTTTCGTTGGAAGAAAGCCTGGAACGGCCTAACTGCATGCTCTCCGGGAATCCTGGGGCAGTTCAGGAGCCGGGGCAGCTCTGAATGACGGAGTCCAAACAGGAGAAACAGAGCTGCTCAGAGGAACTTGGGACTGAGACACCTGACGGCGAGCCGTTCTCCGCTCTCTTAGACGATTGTCCAGGCGGATGGCCAAGGCTATGAGGGACTCGAGATCTTCAGCTGGTTCACGGGTGGCTAACTCATCTTGAAGGGGCTCAGATAACCCTCCCTGAAAGCAGACCCTCAGCGCTTCATCATTCCATCCGCTCCTTGCTGCTATGGTTCGGAACTCAATGGCAAAATCTGCCGTGCTTCGGGGCCCTGACGGAGAGACAGTAGGCGCTTGGAAGCCTCCCGCCCACTGACAGGATGATCGAACACCCGCTTGAACTCTTCTACAAATGCAGCGTGGGAGTCACAACAGGCCTCCTGGGACTGCCACACCGCAGAGGCCCAGGCGAGCGCCTTGTCTGAAAGAAGGGTAATGAGGTAGGCAATCTTGGAACGGTCTGTGGGAAAACTTGAGGGTTGGAGCTCGAAGGTGAGGGAGCATTGGGTGAGGAAACCCTGACAAGAGCTTGGATCCCCAGAAAAGGGCTTGGGAGGTGGTAGTCGGGGCTCCGCCAACCGAGAAGGCCTGTCGTCACTGGGAGGTGACCGGGGGAAGGGGGGAGAACCAAGGAGGCGTTCAAAGAGCTGGTGAAGGGAACTCAACATTTCGGCCAGGAGTTGAGAATGTCTAGCCATCAGCTCCTCTTGTCGGCTGAGAACGGCTTCATGGCGCTGGAAAGAAGCCTCATGTCGAATGATCACCGCCAACAGGTCCTGGGAACTGAGTGTTTCTGGGTCCATGATTGACTTGGTTATTCTGTCACAAGCCGGGCTAGAACTCCGGTCTCAAATGTGTAGAGCTGGGGTACTACCCCTTGCCACAGAGGAGATGTTGTAGGACCCAAATGAAACACCCCAGGCAATACTCCAGGTAAGTAGATTTAATGTTCAAAACAGGAGGCAAAACAAAACAACTCCCCCGAGGGGAGAAAAACAAACTAAAGATAACTCGAATAACTTACTAGGACTGATACGGTGGGACAAAGCAGGAGACACATAGACAGGACGCAATAACCAAGTGAGAAACAAGGGGAAAACACACAGCTAAAATACTCAAGGGGAAACAAGGCACAGGTGACATAGATAAGCTAATTAGGACACATGAGGAAAAACTAAGGCAAAGGGGAACACAGCTGACCTCTAGAGGCCAGGAGACAAACAGGGGAAGCAGGAAGCTGACATAGCCACTGGGATTTTTGCCCATTCTTCAAGGCAAACTGCTCCAGCTCCTTCAAGTTGGATGGGTTCTGCTGGTGTACAGCAACCTTTAAGTCATACCACAGATTCTCAATTGGATTGAGGTCTGGGCTTTGACTAGGCCATTCCAAGAGATGTAAATGTTTCCCCTTAAACCACTCAAGTGTTGCTTTAGCAGTATGCTTAGGGTCATTGTCCTGCTGGAAGGTGAACCTCCATCCCAGTCTCAAATCTCTGGAAGACTGAAACAGGTTTCCCTCAAGAATTTCCCTGTATTTATCCATCCATCATTCCTTCAATTCTGACCAGTTTCCCAGTCCCTGCCCATGAAAAACATCCCCACAGCATGATGCTGCCACCACCATGCTTCACTGTGGGGATGTTGATCTCGGGGTGATGAGATGTGTTGAGTTTGCTTCAGATATAGCGTTTTCCTTGATGGCCAAAAAGCTCAATTTTAGTCTCATCTGACCAGAGTACCTTCTTCCATATGTTTGGGGAGTCTCCCACATGCCTTTTGGCGAACACCAAACGTGTTTGCTTATTTTTATTTTTATTTAAGCAATGGCTTTTTTCTGGCCACTCTTCCATAAAGCCCAGGTCTGTGGAGTGTACGGCTTAAAGGGGTCCTATGGACAGATACTCCAATCTCCGCTGTGGAGCTTTGCAGCTCCTTCAGGGTTATATTTGGTCTCTTTGTTGCCTCTCTGATTAATGCCATCCTTACCTGGTCCGTGAGTTTTGGTGGGCGGCCCTCTCTTGGCAGGTTTGTTGTGGTGCCATATTCTTTCCATTTTTTAATAATGGATTTAATGGTGATCCGTGGGATGTTCAAAGTTTCAGATATTTTTTTATAACCCAACCCTGATCTGTACTTCTCCACAACTTTGTCCCTGACCTGTTTGGAGAGCTCCTTGGTCTTCATGGTACCGCTTGCTTGGTGGTGCCCCTTGCTTAGTGGTGTTGCAGACTCTGGGGCCTTTCAGAACAGATCATGTGACAGATCATGTGACACTTAGATTGCACACAGGTGGACTTTATTTAACTAATTATGTGACTTCTGAAGGTAATTGGTTGCACCAGATCTTATTTAGGGTCTTCATAGCAAAGGGGGTGAATACATATGCACGCACCACTTTTCCGTTATTTTTTTATTTTATTTTTTGAAACAAGTTATTGTTTTCATTTCACTTCACCAATTTGGACTATTTTGTGTATGTCCATTACATGAAATCCAAATAAAAATCCATTTAAATTACAGGTTGAAATGCAACAAAATAGGAAAAATGCGAAGGGGGATGAATACCTTTGCAAGGCACTGTAGTGTGGAGTGCCAGGTGGGCAGGGTTTCTACTCCATTGGTTCCAGACAAGCTCAGTGTGGCTCAAAGTATATGAAAGAAAACAAATACTATTTGAATCAGCTATTAACAGCTGATGTCCTTACCTGCCCTGCTCTGAGCATCAACCCTCTGTCCTGAGAGCGTCAGGCCCAGTATGATCAGGACCAGGGAAGCCCTGCATCCCAGTCGCAGCTCCATATCAGGCTCTGATCTTTTGAGCTTAGGTTGTGATCACCATCAAGGTCTCCAACCTGTAGACATCAACAGGTCACCATTACAAACTACCAAGAAGCAGACAGGTGTGAGAGACTACTGGACATTTCCTGTTGCCTAAGCCACAGTATTATCCTTGAATATTGGAGTGCAATATCATGTAAAATGTCTTCTGATTCCGATAAACAGCTTTTCTTTGGGGAATATTGATTTCACAAAAAGCTACAATTCCGTATTAAACTCTAATTTACTCATTGAGGTAGTAGTCAACCAATCTAAATGTATGCATCTCTTCTGGAAGTAGATTGAGGAATGTGTCAGTTGACACTCTTAGAGAAGGCCAATTGAAACCTGACCCAGTGACTAGAGTGACTGGGCGTGAAAGTCAGTGACAGTGCTCTTGTAGTAACATGGTGTTGATAGAACACAAACACCAACTCTGCTAGAACTTACTGTGTCACCATAGAGAGGTTACAAGGTTGTGTCTGTCATCTGTCATCAACCTCATCTATATATTTAAGTCATCCTTACGGGAAGAGTGTCTGTGTGATTTAGCAGCAGTGAACTAAGATCAGAGTCAAATACAGTATAATAAGTCTGTGGGCCCAATGCTACACTGTCATCAGAGGGCTAGACGAGTGGTGTGTGGGGAAAGCTTTGTGTGGCTTTGGTGTATGGACGTCTGATGATGTGGCAATGTCTTACCATTCTACTTTCAACGCTTTATCTTTGATTTGTCCTTTTTTTAACAGTGAGTGTTAGACAGATCGTACATAGCAATGACAGGATAATGAAATCCAGAAATACAGCTATGTGAATGTTTTAGTAAAGTGAAATGGAGTGAAATAGTGGAACCCGTTTAAAAATATGTTATGTGAATGTGATTCCTACTGAGAACTTGGAACTTAGTAGAACTTGACTAAGTTAAGTTCTGTTCTTATATGGTTTCTCCTCTCCTGTCTTGTGTTCTACAGTTACATCATAGGGGAGTGCCCACAGCCAAAATTGTGTGATGTCCTACACTTTGCTTGATTGTTCATTATCCTCCAGCAGCATGGTCAACATGTGAACACCCTGTGCAATCACCATGATTTTGGGTTAAACCTGTAGTCTGGTTAGTTTGGCAGCAGCTTACTTTATCTGGTATACCACAGAGCTATTTATGCCCTGGAACATTCTTAGGTTTTACTGACACTAATAATGAGCTCAAGGCCTACTTAGTGAAATGGCTGCAATTTCTGTAATTAGTGTGTATGTAAAGCTGACGAAAATGAAAATATGTCTCAAGCGCCCACTCAAAGCATATAGCCTACTGGGAAACTTTTCAGACTTGTAAAAACTATCCACCCATCCACCCGCAATACATATGATAGGCCTACATCTTGAATGACTATTCAACAGATGGCTCATCAGAGAGATCAAATTATGAAACAAATAAATAATTTAGTGCTACTTTGCATTTAGCATAACTTTGTCCCACCAGATAAAGCTTTTTACACTACCACAGTCCCCCGCTGTCACCACATAAACTCCCTATATCACGTAAGCTTTCAACTCAGTTTCAACATGTTGACTTTGAAATACTTTCACAATTACAATAAATAAACAGATAAAAACATTGTGATGTGACTTAGTTAGCAGCCCAAGACCCAATCCTGAGCCCAGATCTATCCCGTACAAACTATGGTCTGTATCTTGCATGGTTCCTGTGTGTTTCCATCTCCTCTCTCAATGGCAGACTAGGGACTACAATGTAGATGTCTATTCCAGAAACCTGCCTTCCATCATCCAGCGAATGATGTAAAAAACAGCAGCAGTTTTCCACTCCAAAAGGATAATGAATAAGAGAAGGGCATGGCTCCTGTATCTACTCGTGATGGAGCATCAAACATGTGGCTCCTCCGAGCTCCTCTCACAAAAAATGTATCACAAACACAAAAATCCAAATGCACAAAAACATAAAACTACCCTCTAAAGAAACAATCTAAATAGCTAGAAATAAAACAATTTTAATGAGACAGACGTATTTAACTTTTTACTGCAGTGGGCTAAATCAGGGTCACACAGAGTGTTTCTTGGTTGTCTTAAACAAATCTACTATGAAATAAAAGTATATACCTCACACACATGGTTATGAGCTAAAAGAAAAAGAACACATAATAATAATATGCCATTTAGCAGACGCTTTTATCCAAAGCGACTTACAGTCGTGCGTGCATACATTTTTGTGTATTGGTGGTCCCGGGGATCGAACCCACTACCTTGGCGTTACAAGCGCCGTGCTCTACCAGCTGAGCTACAGAGGACCACATGTCAGATATAGAGTTGAAATGTATTCAGTTTTGAGTTTGCCCCCAATATTACACTTTATATACATCACAGAAGACTGAAATATAACAAAACTGTTTGACATAGAAACACCGGATTTTCAGTGTTACAATTTTTGTAAATGTTTATAAAAAAAAATATTAATAACGTTCCACCCATGAGGCCACTAGGTCATTTGACTGCAGGAAAGGGATACTCCTACCTGGATTACAGATCACTTAGTTTCACTGGAGGTCTCTCTTTCTCGCTCTGTGTGGCTCCTATCCTCCAGGTCTCACATGTGCACTTGTCCCTTAGCTCAGCATTAAAGCATCATCCCCTATCCAATGATAAATCCCCCAAGTTACCTCCTTTACAGGTGCGAAGAAATGTAATCCTAAAATCCACCGCAATGTCAATCCAAGTGTTGATAAAAAGTCAAAAGTGAGGTGAGCATCTGCTACAACCTCTTGGATGGGTGGACAGAGTGGGAGGGAGGGAGGAACTGACTGCAGTTGAAAGTGTAGGGTTTCACTAGGGGACGAGGTGGCTTGTACTGCTCTAGCTAGCTGCTCAGCTCACAGATATAAAAAACCCTGACAGGCCTGGCCAATAATAGACCAACTTTCTGGGTATATTTTAGTCAGTTTTTTTTCTTTATGGCTGCCTGGACTGCACCCATCTGAAGTGTTGCTGCCCTCAGAGACATGAGGCACACAGCTTCTCTCTCAGCCACCGCCTCCTCTGTTCAACCACTCCAACCCTCCAGCCATAACCCTGTCTCAGATATAGCCACAAAAGAGCTGCCTTAGCTGCCTGCGGAGGACTGTGGTGGTGGGCCGGTGGTGGCCGTGGTGGGATGGGTCTACTCTATCAGGGAACTTGCTGTATGGTGGTGAGGGTGTATTTGAGTTAGTGAAATGATTAGCAAGGAACACGTGTGCTTGACGCTTTAATGTGTCTTGTGTTTCTCCTTGTGCTTGTGCTGTCTGTCTCTTATGCAGTAGAATTGGACAGCAATTGTACATTCTGAAAAGTGCTCAATTATTTAAAACAACAAGAAAATGTCTGTTAACCACATTGAGAAGTAATGTTTACTTGATCGCGTTTTGTCAGCCATGTTCCCTGCAGGAGGGGGAAGGAAAGGGGAAGGAGTGGTATTGTTCCCCAGTGTTTTGGTTTCTCTCTTTCCCTCTCTCTCTTAGTGAAGTTGCCAGATATCCTGTCAGAATGGCATGTCTCCCTTTCCCCAATAACTGTCTCTGAACTCCTCTCCCCTCTGTGCTCTACATGTCTCTCAGGTCGAGGTGTTTGAACTGGAAAGTGATTGATACCGGTAAGTATACTGAAGTACACAACAGAGTCAACGTTAAAACAATGTTGTGTGCTGGTTGTGTGTTTGCTCAGGGGGAGTTGAGATATGCAAAAAAAACATTTACGATTCACACATGCGTACAATACAGGACAAATATAAGCACCCACCAAAAGTATTATTATTGTACGTTATTGACAAATACACTACCGTTCAAAAGTTTGGGGTCACTTAGAAATGTCCTTGTTTTCGAAAGAAAATCTTTTTTTTTGTCCATTAAAATAACATGAAATTGATCAGAAATACAGTGTAGACATTGTTAATGTTGTAAATGGCTATTGTAGCTGGAAACAGCTGAAAACTGTTGTGCTGATTAAAGAAGCAATAAAACTGGCCTTCTTGAGACTAGTTGAGTTTCTGGAGCATCAGCAATTGTGGGTTCGATTACAGGCTCAAAATGGCCAGAAACAAAGAACTTTCTTCTGAAACTCGTCAGTCTATTCTTGTTCTGAGAAATGAAGGCTGTTCCATGCGAGAAATTGCCAAGAAACTGAAGATCTCGTACAACGCTGTGTACTACTCCCTTCACAGAACAGCGCAAACTGGCTCTAACCAGAATAGAAAGAGGAGTGGGAGGCCCCGGTGCACAACTGAGCAAGAGGACAAATACATTAGAGTGTCTAGTTTGAGAAACAGGCACTCCGGGATGCTGACCTTCTAGGCAGAGTTGCAAAGAAAAAGCCATATCTCAGACTGGCTAATAAAAATAAAGGATTAAGATGGGCAGTCTGAGATATGGCTTTTTCTTTGCAACTCTGCCTAGAAGGTCAGCATCCCAGAGTCGCCTCTTCACTGTTGACGTTGAGACTGTTGTTTTGTGGGTACTATTTAATGAAGCTGCCAGTTGAGGACCTGTGAGGTGCCTGTTTCTCAAACTAGACACTCTAATGTATTTGTCCTCTTGCTCAGTTGTGCACCGGGGCCTCCCACTCCTCTTTCTATTCTGGTTAGAGCCAGTTTGCGCTGTTCTGTGAAGGGAGTACTACACAGCGTTGTACGAGATCTTCAGATTTCTCGCTTGGAATAGCCTTAATTTCTCAGAACAAGAACAGACTGACGAGTTTCAGAAGAAAGTTATTTGTTTCTGGCCATTTTGAGCCTGTAATCGAACTCACAATTGCTGATGCTCCAGATACTCAACTAGTCTCAAGAAGGCCAGTTTTATTGCTTCTTTAATCAGCACAACAGTTTTCAACTGTGCTAACATAATTGCAAAAGGGCTTTCTAATGATCAATTAACCTTTTAAAATTATAAATTTGGATTAGCAAACACAACGTGCCATTGGAACACAGGACTGATGGTTGCTGATAATGGGCCTCTGTACGCCTATGTAGATATTCCATTAAAAATCAGCTGTTTCCAGCTACAATAGCCATTTACAACATTAACAATGGCTACACTGTATTTCTGATCAATTTTATGTTATTTTAATGGACAAAATAATTGCTTTTCTTTCAAAAACAAGGACATTTCTAAGTGACCCCAAACTTTTGAACGGTAGTGTACATACATTAGACATAACGGCTATACATTCTGAGATCCTATTTGTGGTTACTTCTGTAGTCAGTCAGTCAGGGCAAGTGAGTACAGGCCAGTCTAACTATAGCCCCGGTGTGATGTGAGACGTTAAGGAAGTCTGGTGATTGGCTGATGGTATGAGGCAGATGGACGTTGCTGTGCTACTGGTGTCAGACTGACTCATTGTGGGTTGAGGAGTCGTCTGACTCCTTATGGTCGTAGGTTCAATTCCCGCAGGGTTCCCATAAGAATTCACTGTCAGAATGCAGCGTGACTCAAGGCAGAAAGTAGTGTGTTAGAAGCCTCTTGTTGTCTTCTGTATCCTGATTTTGGGTTTATGTCGCAAGTCTGTCAATGAGAGACTTGCCTAATATGACTCACTTGATCAGACGTTTTTAAAACAACGTAGAATGGCTGTGATGTGGTTTTGCATGTGTTTTCTCACTGTCAGTTCATTTTGACAAAAGATTGTCAAAGACTCCAGTCCTCCAAGTCATAGACTGTTCTCTCTGCTACTGCACGGCAAGCGGTACCGGAGCGCCAAGTCTAGGTCCAAAAGGCTCCTTAACAGCTTCTACCCCTAAGCCATAAGACTGCTGCATTGTTGAATAAGGGCTTGTAAGTACACATTTCACGGAAGGTCTACACCTGTTGTATTTGGCGCATGTGACAAATAAAACTTGATTTGATTTGACATACCTGAAAACTTGAAATCTCACATATGTTTTGGGAGACTTTTCTTTTCTCTATGATAAACTGCCTGATTTAGTCAAGGGTCAACATACGTTACCTAAATTACATTCCCATAACTACTGTCTGGAATGTCTAAATCCAGATTTAGGGAATAACTTGAAAGGAAATGGGTCACCTCAAAACTTTGATGTCTAGACTAGAGTAGCATCCTCTGTTCCAATTGGCAGAAGGTAGACCTTTTTATGTGAGTGTTCTTCAGTCATTCTTTTAGAGTGGAGGAAGGGGAATCTGGAGTTTCACTTGTTACAGTGAGGGATGGGGCTTGTTCTGTTACCAAATACATAGAGAGCTGTAATGCATGCTGAGAGGAGGAAAAACACTGCTTAAAGACTGAAAAGTTTTCACTTTAAAATTATTCTTAGATTACATGTACAATAGGAATCTACTGCACACCTGACAAAGTAGTTAAGGTGCAGGAAGATGATATAATTAACTGAAGGCCTAAATACACAGTACCCAAAGTGTGGGGTGGCTGTTTCAGAAAATATGGCATATTTTAAATCTCATGAATTTGCTGTTGTCAATGTAAACATCCGATTACTGCTGCGGTTCTGTTTGTGAGTTCTGTTACTAATCAATGCCATTGTTTGGACTAGATGGAGCTGTTTCAGTGGTCATAGATGAAGCCAATGTATCCGTCTGATGAGACCTTGATAATAATCCCTGAATGCAGGTCATTTTCGCATAGCTTTACATAGCTATTGTGATGCTCAAATATGATTATGTCACCTGAATATGCAGACATATCTCATCCAAAATATGAGATTGAATAGCCTATGTCAGAATATCTACACTGGTTAAACGTCACAATTTTTTTTACACATTCTAATGTGACCATGTTGGCATTTAAATGTATTACCAGCATCATCTTTTTATAAAATATGTTTTGGTCCATAATATACTTCTATGTTTATCCTCTGTTATGTACTGTACATACTGCCTGCCAGGGTACTTGGCATTGTAACTGGCTTGCTGCTTTGAATACCAGATGCTGTGTAAAGTAAGATGCAGGGGCTTTTCTATAGTAATCTCCAGGTGATAAGCACAAGTAAACACACGACTTAACACTGTCACGTCTGTTTTCACTCCTTCCTGGGCTGCTCAAAAGGAGTCAGGGGTTAAGAGGTCAAAGATCAGGGGTCAGAGGTCAAAGGACAGTGTTCTGGAGGTTGCTCACTGCCATTCTCCTGATGGTCTTTCTGGACACTTCCAGCGGGTTCTCCGGTAATTCCGGCCTGGCGTTCTTCCTGGAAGCCTTCTCCAGTATGCGACTGGCCTCCTTCAGGATTTTGTCAGATCCTTCTCTGTCTCTGCCCTCTGAGCTTTTCCCTGCTGGACACCTTGGGCCAGCTTGGCCTCTTCCCCAGGTAATCCTCCTGTTGACATGTTAGATTTGCTCTGATCCTCTTCGAGGCGCTCTGCCCTCTTCAGACGCAGCCTCCTTCTGCCTGTCTCCTGCTGGAATGTGCCGGTCGCTTGGCATGCGCTCTCCTCGCCATGTGGTGCTATCGCCTGCTGAGCCTGAGCTTTGGCGCTGGAGGGGAGAGAGGCAGAGGGAGTGGCTGGTTTGCTGCTAGGGGCAGGAGGAGGGCCTTTAACGGTAGTACCAGAATCTTCTGAGAGCCTGTCTCCTGTCTGTCTCTGGATTGGATTGGCACGGGCAAGCTGCGCTCTCAGAACCTTCTGCTGTCGCTGGACTCTGGATGCTGTTTCAGTCAGAGGCAGGGGATGTGGGGCTGAGGTGGAGACACACTCTGCCGTACCCTTAACCAGTCCTGGTCCCTCTCCTCTCACACCACAGGCCTTCACCTTCCTGGGGCAGGGTTGGTCGCCCACCGTAGTGTCCAGCTTATGGGCAGCAGCCTTGGCCTCCAGCCCAATTCCCTTCATCTTCTGTCTCTGGGCCTCCTGTACCTCCATGGGCAGCTCCAGAGGGGCCAGCTTCAGAGGCCACCGCAGGGGCATGTTCTCCCCCTCCCTCTCTGGGGACAAGCCAGGCAGGGGAGACCTGCACCTGAAGGAAAGAAAGAAAGAAAGAAAGAAAGAAAGAAAGAAAGAAAGAAAGAAAGAAAGAAAGAAAGAAAGAAAGAAAGAAAGAAAGAAAGAAAGAAAGAAAGAAAGAAAGAAAGAAAGAAAGAAATAATTAATTAATTAACACATTTATTTTTGTTGACAAATTAAAAAAAACATATACTGTACAGCTGCCTCAGCCAAATGAGCCAACAGTACATAATACATACCCGACCAGGAGCAAGGAGTCCCTCTGGGTGGCAGGGCCCTCCTGGCCTGGCGTGGGCAGCATGGCGGACCCTGGCATAAGCCGACCCACCATCACCAACACCTCCTCCTCTTCCCCTGCCTGTGTGGCTGACAGATGGAGGCCAGGTGTTTTGGAATCGCACATATTTTTAGATGCCAGCAGGTGGTTCTGGCCGGTGAGATGCATCATGGTATTTTCAGCCTGAGAGGTCAGCAGGTCTTCTGGTCGGGGCAAGCCCTGCGACAAAACACACATCACTCACAAATTAAAATCACTCACTCGCTTACATTACATAAATATCTAACACAGCCAATCAACACTGAAAAGCCTTCAGATTAAATTATATAGCAAAGTATTGAATACTTACAAAGTAGACCTGTCAATACTAAATACTGTATCATCTAAAGGTATTGTTGAACTGTCTGCTATGTAAACTCATTGTATACGTCTTGTTGAGACCAACATTCCACATTCCACTAATCAGAATAGCAATTTCCTGAAGATGACAGTAGTTCATGTAAAGCTAGTTCACAGCTCTCCTGTGTAACTGTATATTACAGGAACTGATGCAATCACCAACCATTTCTTCCTCTTCTACATATTCTCCTGAAAAGGTTATAGACCACATATACAGTGAGGGAAAAAAAGTATTTGATCCCCTGCTGATTTTGTACGTTTGCCCACTGACAAAGACATGATCAGTCTATAATTGTAATGGTAGGTTTATTTGAACAGTGAGAGACAGAATAACAACAAAAAAATCCAGAAAAACACATGTCAAAAATGTTATAAATTGATCTGCATTTTAATGAGGGAAATAAGTATTTGACCCCTCTGCAAAACATAACTTAGTACTTGGTGGCAAAACCCTTGTTGGCAATCACAGAGGTCAGACGTTTCTTGTAGTTGGCCACCAGGTTTGCACACATCTCAGGAGGGATTTTGTCCCACTCCTCTTTGCAGATCTTCTCCAAGTCATTAAGGTTTCGAGGCTGACGTTTGGCAACTCGAACCTTCAGCTCCCTCCACAGATTTTCTATGGGATTAAGGTCTGGAGACTGGCTAGGCCACTCCAGGACCTTAATGTGCTTCTTCTTGAGCCACTCCTTTGTTGCCTTGGCCGTGTGTTTTGGGTCATTGTCATGCTGGAATACCCATCCACGACCCATTTTCAATGCCCTGGCTGAGGGAAGGAGGTTCTCACCCAAGATTTGACGGTACATGGCCCCGTCCATCGTCCCTTTGATGTGGTGAAGTTGTCCTGTCCCCTTAGCAGAAAACACTTCCAAAGCATAATGTTTCCACCTCCATGTTTGACGGTGGGGATGGTGTTCTTGGGGTCATAGGCAGCATTCCTCCTCCTCCAAACACGGCGAGTTGAGTTGATGCCAAAGAGCTCCATTTTGGTCTCATCTGACCACAACACTTTCACCCAGTTCTCCTCTGAATCATTCAGATGTTCATTGGCAAACTTCAGACGGGCCTGTATATGTGCTTTCTTGAGCAGGGGGACCTTGCGGGCGCTGCAGGGTTTCAGTCCTTCACGGGATAGTGTGTTACCAATTGTTTTCTTGGTGACTATGGTCCCAGCTGCTTTGAGATCATTGACAATATCCTCCCGTGTAGTTCTGGGCTGATTCCTCACCGTTCTCATGATCATTGCAACTCCACAAGGTGAGATCTTGCATGGAGCCCCAGGCCGAGGGAGATTGACAGTTATTTTGTGTTTCTTTCATTTGCGAATAATCGCACCAACTGTTGTCACCTTCTCACCAAGCTGCTTGGCGATGGTCTTGTAGCCCATTCCAGCCTTGTGTAGGTCTACAATCTTGTCCCTGACATCCTTGGAGAGCTCTTTGGTCTTGGCCATGGTGGAGAGTTTGGAATCTGATTGATTGCTTCTGTTGACAGGTGTCTTTTATAAAGGTAACACGCTGAGATTAGGAGCACTCTCTTTAAGAGCACTCCCTTTAAGTACCTGTATAAAAGACACCTGGGAGCCAGAAATCTTTCTGATTGAGAGGGGGTCAAATACTTATTTCCCTCAATTTATAACATTTTTGACATGCGTTTTTCAGTATTTTTTGGTTTTTATTCTGTCTCTCACTGTTCAAATAAACCTACCATTAAAATTATAGACTGATAATTTCTTTGTCAGTGGGCAAACGTACAAAATCAGCAGGGGATCAAATACTTTTTTCCCTCACTGTAACAAGCAATGTCAGATACTTTCACTGCATGTGTACACTAATAGCCATCATACAGTGTGTCCTATTGCCAGTGCACCAAATTTGAGAGAAATAAACTTTCTGTGCATATGGAACATTTCTGGGATATTTCTTTCAGCTCATGAAACATGGGACCAACACTTCATATGTTGCGTTTTATATTTTTCTTCAGTATATATACAGTATCTCACAAAAGTGAGTACACCCTTCACATTTTTGTAAATATTTGAGTATATCTTTTCATATGACAACACTGAAGAAATGACACTTTGCTACAATGTAAAGTAGTGAGTGTACAGCTTATACAACAGTGTAAATTTGCTGTCCCCTCAAAATAACTCAACACACAGCCATTAATGTCTAAACCGCTGGCAACAAAAGTGAGTACACCCCTAAGTGAAAATGTCAAAATTGGGCCCAATTAGCCATTTTCCCTCCCCGGTGTCATGTGACTCGTTAGTGTTACAAGGTCTCAGGTGTGAATTGGGAGCAGGTGTGTTAAATTTGGTGTCATCGCTCTCACACTCCCTCATACTGGTCACTGGAAGTTCAACATGGCACCTCATAGCAAAGATCTCTCTGAGGATCTGAAAAAATGATGGCCTGGGCTATAAGAAGATTGCCAAGACCCTGAAACTGAGCTGCAGCACGGTGGCCAAGACCATACAGCGGTTTAACAGGACAGGTTCCACTCAGAACAGGCCTCGCCATGGTCGACCAAAGAAGTTGAGTGCACGTGCTCAGCGTCATATCCAGAGGTTGTCTTTGGGAAATAGACGTATGAGTGCTGCCAGCATTGCTGCAGAGGTTGAAGGGGTGGGGGGTCAGCCTGTCAGTGCTCAGACCATACGCCGCACACTGCATCAAATTGGTCTGCATGGCTGTCGTCCCAGAAGGAAGCCTCTTCTAAAGATGATGCACAAGAAAGCCCGCAAACAGTTTGCTGAAGACAAGCAGACTAAGGACATGGATTACTGGAACCATGTCCTGTGGTCTGATGAGACCAAGATAAACTTATTTGGTTCAGATGGTTTCAAGCGTGTGTGGCAGCAAACCAGGTGAGGAGTACAAAGACAAGTGTGTCTTGCCTACAGTCAAGCATGGTGGTAGGAGTGTCATGGTCTGGGGCTGCATGAGTGCTGCCGGCACTGGGGAGCTACAGTTCATTGAGAGAACCATGAATGCCAACATGTACTGTCACATACTGAAGCAGAGCATGATCCCCTCCCTTCGGAGACTGGGCCGCAGGGCAGTATTCCAACATGATAACGACCCCAAACACACCTCCAAGACGACCACTGCCTTGCTAAAGAAGCTGAGGGTAAAGGTGATGGACTGGCCAAGCATGTCTCCAGACCTAAACCCTATTGAGCATCTGTGGGGTATCCTCAAACGGAAGGTGGAGGAGTGCAAGGTCTCTAACATCCACCAGCTCCGTGATGTCGTCATGGAGGAGTGTAAGAGGACTCCAGTGGCAACCTGTGAAGCTCTGGTGAACTCCATGCCCAAGAGGGTTAAGGCAGTACTGGAAAATGATGGTGGCCACACAAAATATTGACACTTTGGGCCCAATTTTGACATTTTCACTTAGGGGTGTACTTACTTTTGTTGCCAGCGGTTTAGACATGAATGGCTGTGTGTTGTGTTATTTTGAGGGGACAGCAAATTTACACTGTTATACAAGCTGTACACTCACTACTTTACATTGTAGCAAAGTGTCATTTCTTCAGTGTTGTCACATGAAAATATATACTCAAATATTTACAAAAATGTGAGGGGTTTACTCACTTTTGTGAGATACTGTATATACCCAATAAGATACAACACAACTAAGAAGGGGATAAGTAGGTGATGATGATATACAGCTATAATACTTACAGGTTTGGCAAAATCCTCTTGCTTGAATTTTTGCCGAATAATTTCTTCCCTGCGAGAGCCCATGAGGAAAGGCTGTTGTTGTGCTGTGTATAGCACTGGACTGAAGGTAGGGGATGGGATGACACTACAGTAAAAGGCAGGGCAAGTAGGTTTTAGTTGCCTGCTGACTGGCTGTGAGGTCATTAGGAGGATTAGGGTCAGCAGGCAGCAAGGCCATCTGTAACGATCCCAAATCCAGCTCAGAGAACCATGAATCCAAATGGTAGTTTTCAATGGCGCCACATGCCAATGGTGCCACATGCAGCGTAGTTATCAAGTACTGTTTTCATTATTTATTATTGACTGTAGCCTTTTGACTAGAAAACTACATGAAATCGATGGCATTTTGTTAAAACCTCATTTAGGAGTGAATCATAATGAATGGGGACTGGTAGTTTTGTGTTGTTACCGCTAGATGTCGCCACAGGCCACTGAACTCTGTATCTGAACTGTGGATCTCTCAGTCTGTGGTCATCTCACTGCATCACTGGATAGAAGTCAAGTAGTGATTCCAGAGATATGGAGTTTGGAGAACTTCAGAGGAAGCTAGTGACTGTACCTGATCTTGTCTGTCAATATATCAAAATAGTTTAGGGATTGATTCAATCTGTATCGCTGAAGTTCAGCGTTATAGCGTGCTTGAAATGTAAAGGTAATTTCCGATTGAGCCGAGGTATGCAGAGTTTACCGTGAATGCAGTGTCTTCGAACGCAGGAACATTGCCTTTAGGCTACATTTCAATCACGCTGTAACGCAGAATTTCAGTTCTACAGATTGAATCAAGCCTTTAGTTAATTTCTACATAAACGGATAGAGAAAGATTAGTTTGCTATCTGGCAGCAGGCTATATGCTGTACATGGGAGTAATATAACAAAAGTGACTGTGATCTTGTTGTGATAGGTAGCCTATTGCATATGCCATGCACTTACCTACTCACATTCCATTCCTGTGTAAATCTATTTGGACAGGTTAGATTAGATGTGAGACTAGTGTGCTGCCTGCAGGAGTTCCTGTATCTCTACATCAGTCTCAAACAGCAGCATGTTTGTATATTATTTACCTCCAGTTTACCCAACTGCCACTTTTATTCATTGTCAACAAGGTGGTGTAGATTTTTGCAGGGGCTTAGGCATGGGTGGGCGCAGGCCCACACACTGGGGAGACAGGCCCACCCAATCAGATTGAGCTAACTTTTTCTTATGCTGTACTTGTCAGTGTTCCAAATGGCACATTATTTGTCTTTTTACCTAAGCACAGTACTTGACTTGGGCAGGAGCTTACCGGAACAGAGTACCGGCACTAAACATTTTCTTCTGCTTGAGTTCCTGCACCTCCTATACTACACTACCCACCACTGTGACCTGTACGCTCTTGTTGGCTGGTCCTCACTACATGTTCGTCGTCAAACCCACTGGCTCCAGGCCATCTATAAATCACTGCTAGGCAAATCCCCGCCTTATCTTAGCTCATTGGTCACCATAGCAGCACCCACCCGTAGTCTGCGCTCCAGCAGGTATATCTCACTGGTCATTCCCAAAGCCAACACCTCCTTTGGCCGCCATTCCTTCCAGTTCTCTGCTGCCAATGACTGGAACGAATTGCAAAAATCTCTGAAGCTGGAGACTCTTATCTCCCTCAATAACTTTAAGCATCAGTTGTCAGAGCACCTTACCGATCACTGCACCTGTGCACAGCCCATCTGAAATTAGCCCACCCAACTACCTCATCCCTATATTGTTATTTATTTTGCTCTTTTGCACCCCAGTATCTCTATTTGCACATCATCTCTAATTATTCTGTAATTATTCTGCACTATAGCCTATTTATTGCCTTACCTCCATAACTTGCTACATTTGCACACACTGTATATATATTTTCTGTTGTATTTCTGACTTTATGTTTTTTTTACCCCATATGTAACTCTGTGTTGTTTTTATTGCACTACTTTGCTTTATCTTGGCCAGGTCGCAGTTGTAAATGAGAACCTGTTCTCAACTGGCTTACCTGGTTAAATAAAGGTGAAATAAAAAAATTAAAAAAATTAGCTCAAAGGTATTGAGGAGTTCCTGCACCTAAATATAAATGGTACCAGCACCCAAAATGAGTACCGGCACCTATTTGAGTCCAAGTCAAGCACTGGCCTGAACATGCATACACAATCAGATAGAATTCATAGCAAGCAGTATGGAGGGGCTGAGAAAACAAAAGGGATATACACTGAGTGGACCAAACATTAAGAACACCTTCCCACAGTTGTGTCAAGTTGGCTGGTTGTCCTTTGGGTGGTGGACCATTGTTGATACACACAGGAAACTGTTGATTGTGAAAAACCCAGCAGCGTTCCAGTTCTTGACATAAACAGGTGCGCCTGGCACCTACTACCATACCCAGTTCAAAGGCACTTACATTTTTTGTCTTGCCCATTTACCCTCTGAATGGCACACATACACAATCCATGTCTCAATTGTCTCAAGGCTTAAAAATCCTTATTTAACCTGTCTCCTCCCCTTCATCTACACTGATTGAAGTGGATTTAACAAGAGACATCAATAAGGGATCATAGCTTTTATTTGGCAGATGCCTTTCAGGACACTCAAGGACATCTTACATATAATCTAGTGCTGTACATGAAATCTATTTAATTGAAGCCTATGTAACGAATTTGAATTACACTTGATTATTTACCAGGAGAAAAAAAACTATAAAAAGCAAATTGCTTTCAAAATAATGGGCGGGTTCTGGCACGTGTCACTGATACCATGAGCAGTAAACCATAGCTATCGCTGTGTAGGCTAGGCTACACTGTGTAGGATACTCACCGTTAGCTACTGTAGCAAGCTAAGACTCACTAGACAACTTGGCTAGCAAAAACAAGTCAAATGGCCAAATAAAGCTCACTGTTATATTTTTTCAAGAGACCTGTATAGAAGACGATGTTGGAGTATTTGCCAAGTTATTTGATATCAGTGATTTCGCAATGAAGGGCCTCCAGTCCCTCTCAATATTAATCACTGATTGCATTGATCTAACCCAGGGCCTTAAAGACAGTTTCAGTACATTCAGAGACAATGATCAGCACTACAACAATGTTTTTATTCAACACTTTTAAAGATCTCGACTAAGAAAAGGTTGGTGACCACTATTCTAGTCTATATAGGCTATGGCTGCCTATTGTGATTATTACTGTTATATCAGGGCATTATGTTCTAGTCTCATAATCTATGAATTATAGGCCTATGGTTTATTATGTGTGGGTCTATGTGAGTCACATGTTAAATGCAAGAGTTATGGATTTACGTAGGCCTACAAGACTATTTGGTCTGTAATGTGAATCACATGTTAGTTGTGTGCGATCGATTAAAGTGGAGTATAGGGTAGGGTAGGCCTTTATGATCATTTAATTACGATTTGAGTGCCGAAATATTGTCCCACCTACATTTTTGCTGGCCCTTCCATTAACAGATTTTTTTTTGTTTTCATGAATTCTCACATCATAGTGGTTTTCAGAATGCTGGTTTTCTTTGAGGCACTTTTGCTCCCAAACCGTCTCATTCATATGCCATACACATCTTCCATCTTCCCTGTTAGTCCTTCGTGTATTCACCATCTTCCCGAATAATCCTACATAAAATAACATTAGAGTCTGCTGCACCATCCGCACCTGCTTGCTGATATATAGAGACCCTCCTCCGTCCATCCAGAGAAAACCCTCCTCCGTCCATCCAGAGAAAACCCTCCTCCGTCCATCCAGAGAAAACCCTCCTCCGTCCATCCAGAGAAAACTTGGCTCTGCTTAGATGATCATTTGAGCTGTGGTGAAATTACAGGCTTAATTTTGAACGGAGAGCACCAAAGCCACCGCCCCTCTAGGCTTTGAACAGAGGGCCACGACGCAACAAAACTCCAACGCCCCTCCACCCAGGCTGTTCTTATTGTCCTCCTCCGTCCCTGACGTCCGTGGCTCTGGCAGTGTAATTAGCATGGCGTGGGATGAGGGGGAAGACAATGAGAACAGAGGCTGAATAAATAGGACTGCAGTGATCACCACGCTCTGCTCTGCAGAGATCCCACCTACTGAAAAGGGCAGGGGAACATCCAGCGGTAGAACACACAAGCGTTTTCTTGAGCACTGCCCCCCCGCATCTCTATGCCTAGACTTTGGCTTAGTGGGCTAATGTGCTCTTCTAGTGTGCAGAAGACCTGGGTTTGAACCCCTTCCGTAACACCACACGCAAACACACAGTACAGTATACATTTATATGCATCTTTCCCAGGCATTGACAGCTATTTCCAGATATAGACTTATAGTGCAATTTACAGCCTATATCTGCCATCATTACACACACACACACCTTCACTGAGTGAATATGAGTTCTCAGTCTGTCGCTGTGGTTCATTTACATTTCACACCAAGCTTGGGGAACTTTGCTGCTGATTTCTTTCTGTGTAATAAGGTGACTTTTTCAATACTTTTCCACCCATCTCCTCTACACCCAGACATTGTATTAGACAGGTATCGGCCTCCTGTGGCATTTCAGCACAACAGTGAATCTCTTTAGGGTTTGGTGTGAATTAAAATCAATTCGATAGTTGTCTTGTCTTGTGCTTTAATTATGAGTACACACAGGTTTATTCCAGTTCATCTTTATAATCACAGAAAGGATAGAGAGGGATAGAGACTTAACTAAGTCAGTGAGTAAGATCCTCGCTCACATTGTTATCCAGTCTAAATCATATTCCTCTCTGGGACGGTTGCCTCTAGGTCATTCTGAATCGGAATGTAAAATTCAATCTTATTTGGCTTGAAGTGTCCTATATTTTGATCAATGTAGACGTCTGGGGTCACTCTTTCCGGGCTAGAGATGTTCTCTCTCTTCACATGTCCTTAAGCCAACACTAAAATGACTTTTTAAGCCCCACTGTCTATCTGGAAGCCTTGAGCAAATATGAGCTTCAGTTTGGGTTTGAGCTCCAAATTAGATGCATATCCTATGCCTTCTGGAGGGTGATTCTTAATTAATGCACTATAATAATGAATTAATAACTTCTTCTTGGAGTAAAACTTAATTGCCCCAACAGGTAAGGTTTCGAACTCAATCTTTTAACTGTAATACTGTATGTCTTGGTAAGGAATGAATTTGGAAATGTATGAGTTTATAGACTGGTTCTTGTTTTACCTTGGCAGCGTAGTCTTTATACAATGTAGTCTGTCATGGGGTGAATAGTGAATACTGTACTTGGCTACTGTATGTCAGTGGGATATGGCAACAGTGTTGGGAGCTGACCAATACAGCAGTGTTACAGTAGTGTTATAGTGGGGTTACATTAGTGTGAGACCAAACACAGACCAGTCAGAAGGAAGAGTTTGAGGTGTGTACTACCCTGGCTGCTGCTACTATGGGTGAATAGTGAATACTGCACTGTGTATCTCATATAGAGGAGGAATATACACTGAGTATACAAAACATTAAGTTACATAACATGTATTATTATTATTATTATTATTACTATTGAGTGTACAAATATTAACAACACTTACTCTTTCCATGGCATAGACTTGACCAGGTGAATTCAGGTGAAAGCTATGATCCCTTATTGATGTCACCTGTTAAATCCACTTCAATCAGTCTAGATGAAGGGGAGGAGACAGGTTAAAGAATAATTGTTAAGCCTTGAAACAATTGAGGCATGGATTGTGTACGTGTGCCATTCAGAGGGTGAGTAGGCAAGACAAAACATTTCAGCGCCTTTGAACGGGGTATGGTAGTAGGTGCCAGGCGCACCGGTTTGTGTCAAGAACTGGAATGCTGCTGGGTTTTTCACACTCAACAGTTTCCTGTGTGTATCAATAATGGTCCACCACCCAAAGGACATCCAGCCAACTTGGCACAACTGTGGGAGGCATTAGAGTCAACATGGGCCAGCATCCCTTTGGAACGCTTTCGACACCTTGTAAAGTCCATGACCCAATGAATTGAGGCTGTTCTGAGGGCAAAAAGAAGGAAAGGTGTTTTCCTAATGTTTGGTATACTCAGTAGCTGACAATTACAGTAGTGTTACAGTAGTGGTGTTGTAGTAGATTTACAGTAGTGGAAGACCAGAGACCAGAGTCAGAAGTCAGAGGGTTTGGGGCGTGTGAGAAGGAGGCTCATAGTTTTTATTCAAGTGGTGTAATGGCTTCACCCAGGTCACCTGGCCAGGGAGTCACCACACCAAATCATGCACACACAAAAATGAAATGTCCATTGGGTCAAATTGGTCATTTGTTGAACCAAATTGATATAACATGTCATGTGGAGATGGTATGCATTTAACATTTTTGTAATGTTAAAATAAACATGGTGCATGGCATTTGTTCATCAGATCTAAAAAAAAAAAAATATATTATATTGCAAAGGATTATGTTTTTAACTAAATAAATGAGAGAAATTAAGAAACAGAAACATGGAATCATACAAGTAACCCAACAGCCTTCTAGAGTTTATCATGACACACATAGTTGTGCGATGTGTGTTTCTTTGTCCCTGTAATAAGAGAACTTGGCACTTTGGAGTTCTGGGCAGATAGAGAGCTGGCCGGCACATGGTGATATCTGCCACATTACGCCCCAGGTATTAATAGGACATGGAGAATGCAGAAAGATCGGCCAATAACCATCTGAATCCAGACTTTCTGTTTCTGGCTGCACAGCTTGGAGGTAAAAAGCTAAATATATTATTTCAAAAGGGCGGGGATAATTCAACAACTAATATAAAGGCTGATACTACAAGTCAATATCAATGTCTTTCGTACAATGTCTTTTATATATTTCTTAACAAACATCTGTTATCTGTTGACTCACTCAGCATTTAATCCATGCATTGTAATATGGCACATTTCATGGCAAGCAAACCCCAGTAACAATTATTGTTTTACTCTCATATAAATCAGTATAAACCATTATCATGTTGGCATCACCTCACTATGGTATGATCAGTCATTAAAATGCTGGTATACACTTAAAAAAATTAAATTAAATGAATAGAGATGTATTGAATATAGCCAATATTGACTCATAATCAATAAAAATGACTTTAACATTGACTCTCAACCCTTAATATCCATGTGCATGTCCACCATCTATGCCAAGAAATTACAAATGTAGTAGTTTTGCTAAATGTAAGAGTGAATTCTCCACCTATACCCAATCATTCACCTCAATAATTGGACAAGCATAGAACCTGGAGCAGTTCTGCCTAAATAAATCATTTAGAAGTTGTAAATCAGCTGGATTGGGTCTGTGTGGTTGCCTGAAAATAAATACATTTCTGCTTTGGTTTTGTATTTGTATGAAGCGTACATGAATCCTTAGAGATGGATCATATTTTATAAGGACAAGTGTTGGATTTATTTCTCAGATGTAAAATGTGCCTACAGGTATAGAAACATTGAAATATCGTTTCTTAAAGGCACATATGCTAAAATGTGTAAAAATGCTAACGCATCTGAGCTGTGGAAAGGCAGTTTTATACCAAAGGATGAATACTTACAATATATCTACTGTACAGTAGATATAAAGTAGTCTGTATATTTACATATGTATTTCTAGGGTCATCTGAACATTGTAGAACCTTGGATGTTAATGTAAAGATTTTTTGTTATTCTCATTCAAGACAAACACTATCTATGTTTCCATTAACTTGTCCATGGATTTTTTGTCAACATTTAGAAAGTTCACATAGAAAATAGATGCGACAATTGTCTGCTAGGGTGTGTTTCCATTTAACTACCTTGTGTCGATAAAAACAGCTGGACGTAATGACGTCACATCTAAACAAAACAACTTTTTTGCAAAAACTAGTGTCGAATAAAAATGTAGTGGTGAATTACCCATTTAGGCAAATTTCGCTGATTTCGCTGATTTCGCTGATTTTGTATGTTTGCCCACTGACAAAGAAATGATCAGTCTATAATTTTAATGGTAGGTTTATTTGAACAGTGAGAGACAGAATAACAACAAAAAAATCCAGAAAACCACATGTCAAAAATGTTATAAATTGATTTGCATTTTAATGAGGGAAATAAGTATTTGACCCCTCTGCAAAACATGACTTAGTACTTGGTGGCAAAACCCTTGTTGGCAATCACAGAGGTCAGACGTTTCTTGTAGTTGGCCACCAGGTTTGCATACATCTCAGGAGGGATTTTGTCCCACTCCTCTTTGCAGATCTTCTCCAAGTCATTAAGGTTTCGAGGCTGACATTTGGCAACTCGAACCTTCAGCTCCCTCCACAGATTTTCTATGGGATTAAGGTCTGGAGACTGGCTAGACCTGCTGTTTTCAACTCTTAATGATCGGCTATGAAAAGCCAACTGAGAGACCTGAGCACCTAGGACCATACGTCGGGACTACCGGCCGTGGTGACTCCTTGCTGTCCCCAGTCCGCCTGGCCTTGCTGCTATTCCAGTTTCAACTGTTCTGCCTGCGGTTATGGAACCCCTACCTGTCCCTGACCTGCTGTTTTCAACTCTTAATGATCGGCTATGAAAAGCCAACTGAGATTTATTCCTGATTATTATTTGACCATGCTTGTCACTTATGAACATTTTTGAACATCTTGGCATGGTTCTGTTATAATCTTCACCCGGCACAGCCAGAAGAGGACTGGCCACCCCTCATAGCCTGGTTCCTCTCTAGGTTTCTTCCTAGGTTTTCGCCTTTCTAGGGAGTTTTTCCTAGCCACCGTGCTTCTACACCTGCATTACTAGCTGTTTGGGGTTTTAGGCTGGGTTTCTGTACAGCACTTCGAGATATTAGCTGATGTAAGAAGGGCTATATAAAATAAAATTGATTGATTGATTGATAGGCCACTCCAGGACCTTAATGTGCTTCTTCTTGAGCCACTCCTTTGTTGCCTTGGCTGTGTGTTTTGGGTCATTGTCATGCTGGAATACCCATCCACGACCCATTTTCAATGCCCTGGCTGAGGGGAGGAGGTTCTCACCAAAGATTTGACGGTAAAATGGCCCTGTCCATCGTCCCTTTGATGCGGTGAAGTTGTCCTGTCCCCTTAGCAGAAAACACCCCCAAAGCAATAATGTTTCCACCTCCATGTTTGACGGTGGGGATGGTGTTCTTGGGGTCATAGGCAGCATTCCTCCTCCTCCAAACACGGCGAGTTGAGTTGATGCCAAAGAGCTCCATTTTGGTCTCATCTGACCACAACACTTTCACCCAGTTCTCCTCTGAATCATTCAGATGTTCATTGGCAAACTTCAGACGGGCATGTACAGTGGGGAGAACAAATATTTGATACACTGCCGATTTTGCAGGTTTTCCTACTTACAAAGCATGTAGAGGTCTGTAATTTTTATCATAGGTACACTTCAACTGTGAGAGACGGAATCTAAAACAAAAATCCAGAAAATCACATTGTATGATTTTTAAGTAATTAATTTGCATTTTATTGCAAGACATAAATATTTGATATATCAGAAAAGCAGAACTTAATATTTGGTACAGAAACCTTTGTTTGCAATTACAGAGATCATACATTTCCTGTAGGTCTTGACCAGGTTTGCACACACTGCAGCAGGGATTTTGGCCCACTCCTCCATACAGACCTTCTCCAGATCCTTCAGGTTTCGGGGCTGTCGCTGGGCAATACGGACTTTCAGCTCCCTCCAAAGATGTTCTATTGGGTTCAGGTCTGGAGACTGGCTAGGCCACTCCAGGACCTTGAGATGCTTCTTATGGAGCCACTCCTTAGTTGCCCTGGCTGTGTGTTTCGGGTCGTTGTCATGCTGGAAGACCCAGCCACGACCCATCTTCAATGCTCTTACTGATGGAAGGAGGTTGTTGGCCAAGATCTCGCGATACATGGCCCCATCCATCCTCCCCTCAATACGGTGCAGTCGTCCTGTCCCCTTTGCAGAAAAGCATCCCCAAAGAATGATGTTTCCACCTCCATGCTTCACAGTTGGGATGGTGTTCTTGGGGTTGTACTCATCCTTCTTCTTCCTCCAAATACGGCGAGTGGAGTTTAGACCAAAAGCTCTATTTTTGTCTCATCAGACCACATGACCTTCTCCCATTCCTCCTCTGGATCATCCAGATGGTCATTGGCAAACTTCAGACGGGCCTGGAGATGCGCTTGCTTGAGCAGGGGGACCTTGCGTGCGCTGCAGGATTTTAATCAATGACGGCGTAGTGTGTTACTAATGGTTTTCTTTGAGACTGTGGTCCCAGCTCTCTTCAGGTCATTGACCAGGTCCTGCCGTGTAGTTCTGGGCTGATCCCTCACCTCCCTCATGATCATTGATGCCCCACGAGGTGAGATCTTGCATGGAGCCCCAGACCGAGGGTGATTGACCGTCATCTTGAACTTCTTCCATTTTCTAATAATTGCGCCAACAGTTGTTGCCTTCTCACCAAGCTGCTTGCCTATTGTCCTGTAGCCCATCCCAGCCTTGTGCAGGTCTACAATTTTATCCCTGATGTCCTTACACAGCTCTCTGGTCTTGGCCATTGTGGAGAGGTTGGAGTCTGTTTGATTGAGTGTGTGGACAGGTGTCTTTTATACAGGTAACGAGTTCAAACAGGTGCAGTTAATGAGTGGAGAACAGGAGGGCTTCTTATAATAATAATAATAATAATAATATGCCATTTAGCAGACGCTTTATCCAAAGCGACTTACAGTCATGCGTGCATACATTTTTTTTGTTTATGGGTGGTCCCGGGGATCGAACCCACTACCTTGGCGTAACAAGCGCCGTGCTCTACCAGCTGAGCTACAGAGGACCACGGATTCTTAAAGACCACGGATTCTTAAAGAAAAACTAACAGGTCTGTGAGAGCCGGAATTCTTACTGGTTGGTAGGTGATCAAATACTTATGTCATGCAATAAAATGCAAATTACAGAGATCTTAAAAATCTTACAAAATCATACAATGTGATTTTCTGGATTTTTGTTTTAGATTCTGTCTCTCACAGTTGAAGTGTACCTATGATAAAAAATTACAGACCTCTACATGCTTTGTAAGTAGGAAAACCTGCAAAATCGGCAGTGTATCAAATACTTTTTCTCCCCACTGTATATGTGCTTTCTTGAGCAGGGGGACCTTGCGGGCGCTGCAGGATTTCAGTCCTTCACGGCATAGTGTGTTACCAATTGTTTTCTTGGTGACTATGTTCCCAGCTGCCTTGAGATCATTGACAAGATCCTCCCGTGTAGTTCTGGGCTGTTTCCTCACCGTTCTCATGATCATTGCAACTCCATGAGGTGAGATCTTGCATGGAGCCCCAGGCCGAGGGAGATTGACAGTTATTTTGTCTTTCTTCCATTTGCTTGGCGATGGTCTTGTAGCCCATTCCAGCCTTGTGTAGGTCTACAATATTGTCCCTGACATCCTTGGAGAGCTCTTTGGTCTTGGCCATGGTGGAGAGTTTGGAATCTAATTGATTGATTGCTTCTGTGGACAGGTGTCTTTTATACAGGTAACAAACTGAGATTAGGAGCACTCCCTTTAAGAGTGTGCACCTAATCTCAGCTCGTTACCTGTATAAAAGACACCTGGGAGCCAGAAATCTTTCTGATTGAGAGGGGGTCAAATACTTATTTCCCTCATTAAAATCCAAATCAATTTATAACATTTTTGACATGTGTTTTTCTGGATTTTTTTGTTGTTATTCTGTCTCTCACTGTTCAAATAAACCTACCATTAAAATGATACTGATCATTTCTTTGTCAGTGGGCAAACGTACAAAATCAGCAGGGGATCAAATACTTTTTTCCCTTACCGTATCTCTTTCATGTCTCAGGTAGCCTGCGAAAGCCAGCATGGATACTAGAATGCAATAATTTGCCAGCCAACCAGAAAAGCAAGGTGAAGCAATTCAGGCATTCTTGAAATTCAGGACAATCGTTGTCTAGCAAAGAAACATAATTTTTATACATGAAAAAATAGATTTTGCAAGCAGTAGGCATTTAGAATTGTGAAGTGGAGCTTTATAGTTAACCTACGTGATGACATCACATGCCCCACGTACCTTCAAAATTATTCGGCAATCATCACTTGTTAAATTTATTTGTCGCAATAAAGAAAGTTAGACAAAAGAAAATCCACCCCTGTTGAATGGATAAAAATGTTGTCGATCTTTAGAAAATGTCTCCAATATCTGCCGTTTTCATTAAACATTCCAAATATTTTTTTGCGACATTGCTTTTGTTTAATAAACCTGGGTCAATTGAAACCTGCCTAATGGTATCCATGGCATTTATCCCTTTGCCCTGTGGCTGCCTTAATTCCTTCAGAAATCCATCTTGTCATTTTTCACCCATTGATTGCCATTTGGCTGTCATTGAATTTAAATGTTTTGGATTGAACCCAAGGATAACATCATTGTAAACATCTCAAATGCCTGTCATTGTGTTCGTAGGCTGTAGGCGTGTATATATTCTTAGTGGCACAATTTAAGTTTGGACTCTTGGATTACACCTGTCAAAAACATTAACATTCTTACAGAATAGCAGTGGTAACCTGGCCTGCGCATCTATGGCTCGATACAGTGAAGATCTGTATGTGTGCGCGAGCTCTGAACCCACGCTTCTCTATAGTACAGGAAGATTCCCTTAGTAAGATGATGCATCTCAATACCCTTTTCCTGGAAACTTTGTACTATTTAAAAAATACATTGATATGTATTGTTTTGTTTGGCAGGTGCATTCGGATTTCTGGGATATCTTCTGTGATTTGATTCGGGGACCAGAACCTAAAGAGGCTATCCATTCAAAACCTGAGAGCAAAGGTTATTGTAAAAATTTTCTGAATGAAAAAAAATGGAAAAGCAAATAAGCTGTTTAGCCTACACTATACATCATTGCTTTTAAGTGGCTAAATAAATAAAGTATATTTTTAAATCATTGTATGATTATTTGCTATCAAAATTCAATTAAATTGCAAGGTTATTATTATTTTTCCCCATTCGTGCATACCAGTTTCACAAAGTACATGCACATATCAACTTTTCCAAACTGGCAAGCCTTAAAATCCTTGCTTACTCCTTTTCACATCCTCATATTTTACACAATCTGAAATCCAGAAAGAAAACATCTACAGACACAAAATCTGCTGTTAAAAATAAATAAAAAATAATATGGCACACTCATTTGATGACATCTAATGCACATGCTAAGATTGGCAACAATATTTTGGCATGATGTTCTGTAAATAAATCATTTAAACTTTTTTATTAGATAGAATTGCTTATAGAAAATAATACCTGATGCTTTTTAAGTCATTTCAAATTGTATCATCTCTGTCTGCATCTCTGCATCTCTGTCTGCAATGGAGAAAAAGCACTTAACTGCAATAATTTTAAGTTAAGGTGAAACAGGCATACTCACTTAAAAAAATAACATATCCCCCTTACAATGCTAAGAGTGCATCATTTGGTATGTTGTTTCCAAGGTCCTATATTATTTGAATGAGCCGGCAATAAGGAAGGTGAAATAACGTCTGATGGTTCTGATTAGTATTTATCAGATGGGCCAATTTCCTCGGAAAATAAGTATCCATGCTTCATGCGTTGAATCCTTAACAAGAAAAAACCCCACAATTCATGTCCAACAAGTTTTCCAAAGCTCCTTCCTCTTCAATCAATCCCTGTGAACCGCTTCAATATATTATATCTTTATACCAACCAAAAGAAACAAAACAAAAGTGCTAAAATGAGATTTGGTTAGGAGCAGCATTGGAGATGCATTGTACTTGTATATAAAAAAAGAAAAGCTAGGAGTTGTCTGTGTAGATAAGCCAACCCAGTCTGATGATCTGTTCCATTTCAATGTTTTAACATTTAGGCAAAAACATTGAAATGCAACATATAGTTCAAAACACTATGATGCGTTAGGCTCAGATAGATTTCCTTCTCTTCATCAGTCGGTGATTGTCTGTGAAGCTATGGAGGCCTGGGGAGACTGAGCTGATGGGCGAGGGGAAGAAGCTGTTCTTTAGGGTGCTGGGAGAGATTTCCTCGATGCGGTATGACACCGAATGAAAGTACTGGTGGGGGTTCAACTGGGAACTAAAGGAGTTCTGGTGGGAGAAGGCACAGTCCATCTCTCCTCCTCCTACTCCCATCTCTCCTCCTACTCCCATCTCCCCCCCACAGCTACCGAACTCGTGTGAGTGGTAGTTCATGCAGGAGCAGACAGACGGCACATCGGTGACCTCGGCGCAGTACTGGCCTTGCGTTTCCCTGCGCCTCCTCCCTGCACCTCCTCCTCTCCCCAGCGTCTCCTCCTGAATGTGGATGATCATGCTGTTTCTGTTCCCCGCCAGCGAGGCCCTCTCCTCTGCGTCCCGCCTCTCGTCCTCACTGTTCATGGTCAGGAACCTCAGCACCACCAGGTTGAGAAAGGCTCCTATGACAGTCAGGCCCACCAGGATATACATGAAGCTGAAGGCCACATACAGAGGCCTCCGCTGCAGGGCCCGGTTCTTCTGCAGGGCAACAAAGTCCCCGAAGCCGATGGTAGTCAGTGTAATGAAGCAGTAGTAGTAGCTCTGGAAGAAGCTCCAGTCCTCGTAGTGGGAAAAGGCGGCCGCCCCGATGCACAGCGTCCCGATGCAGGAGAAGAACCCCACCGTCACCATGTTCTCCATGGAAACGTCGGTGATGCGCATTCCGCAGCACTTCTTGATGCGCTTCAGGAGGGACTTGACGAAGGTATTCATCCTCTCGCCCAGGCTCTGGAACATGACCAGGGTCAGGGGTATCCCCAGGACGGCATAGAACATGCAAAAGGCCTTCCCCGCGTCTGTCCCGGGAGCTGCATGGCCATAACCTGCAGGGAGACAACAGACCACAGTCACCAGGATGTAATGGTACAGCCGCATGGTAGAGCAGCATGGTCATAACCTGCAGGGGAGAGAAGACGGAGACAGTGATTAGGACATAACATCTGTGATACAGTACCATGGCAATAACCTGAAAGAAAGACAACAAACCAGAAACCAGGACCAGTATGTTACAGCGATGGCTGGATAACTGCCAGGGTTGGGCTCAATTATTTTTTCAATTCAGTACATTCATGAAGTCAAATAGCCCATTCATTTCCTCAATTCATTGAATTGAAAATAGAACTCAGCCCCACCAAGCTACTTATCATAAACTCAACTCCCCCGGTTGGCTTTTGGATTTGTTTACAAATAATACCCAGTGAAAAATCCCCAAAGCATCCTTCTGTCCCTCTGTCAAGATGGCTATTGAATAAGAGCTGAGTCCCACAGACAGGGCCGGTACTGAATAAGAGGGCAGCACAGAAATGGGTCCAGTCATTCATCTGAGTACGGCCCAGAGATTATAAGGTTGTCTAATTAGTGGGAACTTTCCTCTCCGGTTCTGTGAGCTGCAGGGAAGTGTTGGAAATGTAGGAGTTATTAGATGAGGAAGGAGTCGTACAGGAGCCAATAAGGCTTTTAGGATAACTCAGTTTTTCACAATTCCTGACATCATTGTCCATTTGGAAGACCCATTTGCAACCAAGCTTTAACTTCCTGACTGATGTCTTGAGATGTTGATTCAATATATCCACGTAATCTTCCTTCCTCATGATGCCATCTATTTTGTGAAGTGCACCAGTCCCTCCTGCAGCAAAGCACCCCCACGGCATGATGCTGCCACCCCCATGCTTCACGGTTGGGATGGTGTTCTTCGGCTTGCAAGGCACCTTTTTCCTCCAAACATAACGATGGTCATTATGGCCAAACAGTTCTATTTTTGTTTAATCAGACCAGAGAACATTTCTCCAAAAAGTACAATCTTTGTCCCCATGAGCAGTTGCAAACCATAGGCTGTCTTTTTTATGGCGGTTTTGGAGCAGTGGCTTCTTCCTTGCTGAGTGGCTTTTCAGGTTATGCCGATATAGGATTTGTTTTACTGTTGATATAGATACTTTTGTACCTGTTTCCTCCAGCATCTTCACAAGGTCCTTTGCTGTTGTTCTGGGATTGATTTGCACTTCTCGCACCAAAGTACGTTCATCTTTAGGAGACAGACGCGTCTCTTTCCTGAGCGGTATGACGGCTGTGTGGTCCCATGGTGTTTATACTTGCGTACTATTGTTTGTACAGATGAACGTGGTAACTTCAGGCGTTTGGAAATTGCTCCCAAGGATGAACCAGACTTATGGAGGTCTACAATTCTTTTTCTGAGGTCTTGGCTGATTTCTTTAGATTTTCCCATGATGTGAAGCGAAGAGGTATTGAGTTTGAAGGTAGACCTTGAAATACATCCACAGGTACACCTCCAATTGACTCAAATGATGTCAATTGGCCTATCAGAAGCTTCTAAAGCCATGACATCATTTTCTGGAATTTTCCAAGCTGTTTAAAGGCACAGTCAACTTAGTGTATGTAAACTTCTGACCCACTGGAATTGTGATACAGTGAATTATAAGTGAAATAATCTGTCTGTAAACAATTGTTGGAAAAATGACTTGTGTCATGCACAAAGTAGATGTCCTAACCGACTTGCCAAAACTATAGTTTGTTAACAAGAAATTTGTGGAGTGGTTTAAAAACGAGTTTTAATGACTTCAACTTAAGTGTATGTGAAATTCCAACTTCAACTGTAAATCCAACCTGTGCTCATAACTAAAGAGATAATAATAGTGTTTTGTTGACAGTCCAGATATGGAATATGATTAGATCTAACGCAGATGTAGGGTAGGCTATACATGCTTTGTTATACAGTACAGTACGGTATATGAGTGGTTTTTAATATGAAAGGCCATGCTGAGAATACATGTTACATTTCTGTAATACATTTCTTCTGTATCCTGCTCAGACACAGTAAGTACAGTGAGGGAAAAACGTATTTGATCCCCTGCTGATTTTGTACGTTTGCCCACTGACAAAGAAATGATCAGTCTATAATTTTAATGGTAGGTTAATTTGAACAGTGAGAGACAGAATAACAACAAAAAAATCCAGAAAAACACATGTCAAAAATGTTATAAATTGATTTGCATTTTAATGAGAGAAATAAGTATTTGACCCCTCTGCAAAACATGACTTAGTACTTGGTGGCAAAACCCTTGTTGGCAATCACAGAGGTCAGACCTTTCTTGTAGTTGGCCACCAGGTTTGCACACATCTCAAGAGGGATTTTGTCCCACTCTTCTCCAAGTCATTAAGGTTTCGAGGCTGACGTTTGGCAACTCGAACCTTCAGCTCCCTCCACAGATTTTCTATGGGATTAAGGTCTGGAACTGGCTAGGTCACTCCAGGACCTTAATGTGCTTCTTCTTGAGCCACTCCTTTGTTGCCTTGGCCGTGTGTTTTGGGTCATTGTCATGCGGGAAAACCCATCTATGACCCATTTTCAATGCCCTGGCTGAGGGAAGGAGGTTCTCACCCAAGATTTGACGGTACATGGCCCCGACCATCGTCCCTTTGATGCGGTGTAGTTGTCCTGTCCCCTTAGCAGAAAAACACCCCCAAAGCATAATGTTTCCACCTCCATGTTTGACGGTGGGGATGGTGTTCTTGGGGCCATAGGCAGCATTCCTCCTCCTCCAAACACGGCGAGTTGAGTTGATGCCAAAGAGCTCCATTTTGGTCTCATCTGACCACAACACTTTCACCCAGTTCTCCTCTGAATCATTCAGATGTTCATTGGCAAACTTCAGACGGGCCTGTATACAGTGGGGGAAAAAAGTATTTAGTCAGCCACCAATTGTGCAAGTTCTCCCACTTAAAAAGATGAGAGAGGCCTGTAATTTTCATCATAGGTACACGTCAACTATGACAGACAAATTGAGATTTTCTTTTCCAAAAAATCACATTGTAGGATTTTTTATGAATTTATTAGCAAATTATGGTGGAAAATAAGTATTTGGTCACCTACAAACAAGCAAGATTTCTGGCTCTCACAGACCTGTAACTTCTTCTTTAAGAGGCTCCTCTGTCCTCCACTCGTTACCTGTATTAATGGCACCTGTTTGAACTTGTTATCAGTATAAAAGACACCTGTCCACAACCTCTAACAGTCACACTCCAAACTCCACTATGGCCAAGACCAAAGAGCTGTCAAAGGACACCAGAAACAAAATTGTAGACCTGAACCAGGCTGGGAAGACTGAATCTGCAATAGGTAAGCAGCTTGGTTTGAAGAAATCAACTGTGGGAGCAATTATTAGGAAATGGAAGACATACAAGACCACTGATAATCTCCCTCGATCTGAGGCTCCATGCAAGATCTCACCCCGTGGGGTCAAAATGATCACAAGAACGGTGAGCAAAAATCCCAGAACCACATGGGGGGACCTAGTGAATGACCTGCAAAGAGCTGGGACCAAGGTAACAAAGCCTACCATCAGTAACACACTACGCCGCCAGGGACTCAAATCCTGCAGTGCCAGACGTGTCCCCCTGCTTAAGCCAGTACATGTCCAGGCCCGTCTGAAGTTTGCTAGAGTGCATTTGGATGATCCAGAAGAGGATTGGGAGAATGTCATATGGTCAGATGAAACCAAAATATAACTTTTTGGTAAAAACTCAACTCGTCGTGTTTGGAGGACAAAGAATGCTGAGTTGCATCCAAAGAACACCATACCTACTGTGAAGCATGGGGGTGGAAACATCATGCTTTGGGGCTGTTTTTCTGCAAAGGGACCAGGACGACTGATCCGTGTAAAGGAAAGAATGAATGGGGCCATGTATCGTGAGATTTTGAGTGAAAACCTCCTTCCATCAGCAAGGGCATTGAAGATGAAACGTGGCTGGGTCTTTCAGCATGACAATGATCCCAAACACACCGCCTGGGCAACGAAGGAGTGGCTTCGTAAGAAGCATTTCAAGTTCCTGGAGTGGCCTAGCCAGTCTCCAGATCTCAACCCCATAGAAAATCTTTGGAGGGAGTTGAAAGTCTGTGTTGCCCAGCGACAGCCCCAAAACATCACTGCTTTAGAGGAGATCTGCATGGAGGAATGGGCCAAAATACCAGCAACAGTGTGTGAAAACCTTGTGAAGACTGACCAAATACTTATTTTCCACCATAATTTGCAAATAAATTCATTAAAAATCCTACAATGTGATTTTCTGGATTTGTTTTTCTCATTTTGTCTGTCATAGTTGACGTGTACCTATGATGAAAATTACAGGCCTCTCTCATCTTTTTAAGTGGGAGAACTTGCACAATTGGTGGCTGACTAAATACTTTTTTTCCCCACTGTATGTGCTTTCTTGAGCAGGGGGACCTTGCGGGCGCTGCAGGATTTCAGTCCTTCACGGCGTAGTGTGTGACCAATTGTTTTCTTGGTGACTATGGTCCCAGCTGCCTTGAGATCATTGACAAGATCCTCCCGTGTAGTTCTGGGCTGATTCCTCACCGTTCTCATGATCATTGCAACTCCACGAGGTAAGATCTTGCATGGAACCCCAGGCCGAGGGAGATTGACAGTTATTTTGTCTTTCTTCCATTTGCGAATAATCGCACCAACTGTTGTCACCTTCTCACCAAGCTGCTTGGCGATGGTCTTGTAGCCCATTCCAGCCTTGTGTAGTTCTAAAATCTTGTCCCTGACATCATTGGAGAGCTCTTTGGTCTTGGCCACGGTGGAGAGTTTGGAATCTGATTCATTGCTTCTGTGGACAGGTGTCTTTTATACAGGTAACAAGCTGAGATTAGGAGCACTCCCTTTAAGAGTATGCTCCTAATCTCAGCTCGTTACCTGTATAAAAGACACCTGGGAGCCAGAAATCTTTCTGATTGAGAGGGGGTCAAATACTTATTTCCCTCATTAAAATGCAAATCTATTTATAACATTTTTGACATGCGTTTTTCTGGATTTTTTTGTTGTTATTCTGTCTCTCAATGTTCAAATAAACCTACCATTAAAATTATAGACTGATCATTTCTTTGTCAGTGGGCAAACGTACAAAATCAGCAGGGGATCAAATACTTTTTTCCCTCACTGTAGGCCTAACTCACAACAACCTAACTGTAGCCAAATAACACCTACCATTCTTATCCATGGATACAAATGTTTTGACAAAGATTTATTACTCTACTACTATTTTTCACAGACCCATTGTAACCTGAACTAGTCCATTGGCCTTTGTGTTTCTTTACTATTGATTTCACACATTCCCTGATGGGCATCCTCCTACTCAAGCACGTGAGGAAGGGTTCTATTTATAGACTCAGGACTAGATCTATCTGGTTTGCAGCAAGCAGGGACTGGGATTTTATGTGCATATAAAGTGTGCTCCCGTGACCCAATATGCTTTACTCCTGCAGCTTCTCTGGACTAGATTGAGTAGGTAGCACATTAGGGCACACAGTTCACAATGTTGCATTATATTTTGACTTATTTAGCAAGCAAATGGAAGGGAAAATTGGTTTGAAGATCTACGCTACATAACATATAATGCCTTCAGAAAGTATTCACACCCCTTGACTTTTTCCACATTTTGTTGTGTTACAGCCTGAATTTAAAATGGATTAAATTGAGATTTTGTGTCACTGATCTACACAAAATACCCCATAATGTGGTCCTCTGTAGCTCAGCTGGTAGAGCACGGCGCTTGTAACGCCAAGGTAGTGGGTTCGATCCCTGGGACCACCCATACACAAAAATGTATGCACGCATGACTGTAAGTCGCTTTGGATAAAAGCGTCTGCTAAATGGCATATTATTATTATTATAATGTCAAATTGAAATTATGTTTTTAGAAATGTTTACAAATTAATTAAAAATGAAAAGCTGAAATGTCTTGCGTCAATACGTATTTAACCCTTTTGTAATGGCAAGCCTAAATAAGTTCAGGAGTAAACATTTGCTTAACAAGTCACATAATAAGTTGCATGGACTCACTCTGTGAGCGATAATAGGGTTTAACCTGATTTTTTAATGACTACCTCATCTCTGTACCCCACACATACAATTAGCTGTACGGTCCCTGAGTCGAGCAGTGAATTTCAAACACAGATTCAACCTTAAAGGTTTTCCAATGCCTTGCAAAGACGGGCACCTATTGGTAGATCGGTAAAAAAAAAAGCAGACATTGAATATCCCTTTGAGCATGGTGAAGTTATTATTAATTACACTTTGGATGTCGTATCAATACACCCAGTCACTACAAATATACAGGGGTTCTTCCTAACTCAGTTGCCGGAGAGAAAGGAAACCGCTCAGGGATTTCACCATGAGGCCAATTGTGATTTTAAAACAGTTACAGAGTTTAATAATGGTGATAGGAGAAAACTGAGGAAGGATCAACAACATTGCAGTTACTCTACAATACTAACCTAAATGACAGAGTGAAAAGAAGGAAGCCTGTACAGAATACAAATATTCCAAAACATGCATCCTGTTTGCAATAAGGCACTAAAGTAAAACTGCAAAAATTTTTGCAAAGAAATTAACTTTATGTCCTGAATACAAAGTGTTATGTTTGGGGCAAATCCAACACAACACATCCCTGAGTACCACTCTTCTCTTCTTTTCAAGCATGGTAGTGGCGGCATCATGTTATGGGTATGCGTGTCATCATCAAGGACTAGGAAGTTTTTTAGGATAAAAAGGAAAACCTGCTTCAGTCTGCTTTCCAACAGACACTGGGAGACAAATTCACCTTTCAGCAGGACAGGTGTCTTTTATACAGGTAACAAGCTGAGATTAGGAGCACTCCCTTTAAGAGTGTGCTCCTAATCTCAGCTCGTTACCTGTATAAAAGACACCTGGGAGCCAGAAATCTTTCTGATTGAGAGGAGGTCAAATACTTATTTCCCTCATTAAAATGCAAATCAATTTATATCATTTTTTACATGCGTTTTTCTGGATTTATTTGTTGTTATTCTGTCTCTCAATGTTCAAATAAACCTACCATTAAAATTATAGACTGATCATTTCTTTGTCAGTGGGCAAACGTACAAAATCAGCAGGGGATCAAATACTTTTTTCCCTCACTCATGACATTGAATGTTCCTGAGTGGCCTAGTTACAGTTTTGACTTAAATTGGCTTGAAAATCCCTGGCAAGACTTGAAAATGGCTGTCTAGCAATGATCAACAACCAACTTGACAAATAATTTTTAAAAGAATAATGTGCAAATATTGTACAATCTAGGTGTGCAAAGTTCTTAGAGACTTACCCAGAAAGACTCACAGCTGTAATTGCTGCCAAAGGTGATTCTAACATGTATTGACTCAGGGGTGTGAATATTTATATAAATTAGATATTTCTGTATTAATTCTTTTAAAAAATGTCTAAAAACATGTTTTCAATTTGTCATTACGGGGTATTTTGTGTAGATGGGTGAGAAAAATAATCATAATCCATTTTGAATTCAGGCTGTAACACAACAAAATGTGGAATAAGTCAAGGGGTATAAATACTTTCTGAAGGCACTTTATCTCACCAGATACTGTGACACTCTGGCTCCATGGACTTTGATATTTGAGCCAGGGTTGTTCATTTTCATTTGTTTGGGTGTATTTCTATGTTGGGGTGTCTAGGTTGTTGATTTCTATGTTTGGTGATTGTGCTTGATTAGTCATATGACTCCCAATCGGAGGTAACGAGTGTCAGCTGTCGGCTCGTTATCTCTGATTGGGAGCCATATTTATTCTGTGTGGTTTCTCCTTGGTTTTGTGGGTTTTTGTTCCGTTTTTCGGTCTGTGTACCGTGGACTTCATTGAGTCGTCTTTTGTTTTGGATTTTGGTTACTTTGCTAAATAAAGTCATGTTTCTTGGACACGTTGCGCCTTGGTCATACTTGGACGACATAGACGATCATGACAGAAAAACCCACCACAAAAAGACCAAGCAGCGTGTCAAGCGGCAACAGGACCTACCTACACAGGATTTATGGACTCCCATAAAGGATTCATGGACATGGGAGGAGATTCTGGATGGTGAGGGGCCTTGGGATCAACCGGGAGAATATCGCCGTCCTCGTGAAGAGCGGGAGGCAGCTAAAGCCGAGAGGCGGCGATATGAGGAGGCAGCACGGAGGCAAGGCTGGAAGCCCGAGAGTACTACCCAAAAATTTCTTGGGGGGGGGCTAAAAGGGAGTGTGGCGAAGTCAGGTAGGAGACCTGCGCCTACTCCCTGTACTTACCGTGGAGAGCGAGAGTACGGGCAGACACCGTGTTACGCAGTAGAGCGCATGGTGTCTCCTGTACGCGTGCATAGCCCGGTTCGGTACATTCCAGCTCCACGTATCGGCCGGGCTAGTTTGAGCGTTGAGCCGGATGTCATGAAGCCGGCCCCACGCATCCGGTCACCAGTGCGTCTCCTCGGGCCGGCTTACATGGCACCAGCCTTACGCATGGTGTCCCCGGTTCGCCTACATAGCCCGGTGCGGGTTATTCCACCTCCCTGTACTGGTCAGGCGACGGGAGCATACAACCAGGTAAGGTTGGTCAGGCTCAGTGCTCAAGGGAGCCAGTACGCCTGCACGGTCCGGTATTTCCGGCACCACCTCCTGTCTCCAGTCCAGTACCACCAGTGCCTACACCACGCACTAAGCCTCCTGTGTGTTCCCCGAGTCCTGTGCGTCCTGTTCCTGCTTCCCGCACTAGCCCTGAGATGCGTGTCCTCAGCCCGGTACCTCCAGTTCCGGCACCACGCATCAGGCCTACGGTGCGTCCCCCAGGGTCCAGTAGGCCCTGTTCCTGCTTCCCGCACTAGCCCTGAGATGCGTGTCCTCAGCCCGGTACCTCCAGTTCCGGCACCACGCATCAGGCCTACGGTGCGTCCCCAGGGTCCAGTAGGCCCTGTTCCTGCTCCCCGCACTAGCCCTGAGATGCGTGTCCTCAGCCCGGTACCTCCAGTTCCGGCACCACGCATCAGGCCTACGGTGCGTCCCCAGGGTCCAGTATGCCCTGTTCCTGCTCCCCGCACTAGCCCTGAGAGGCGTGTCCTCAGCCCGGTACCTCCAGTTCCGGCACCACGCATCAGGCCTACGGTGCGTCCCCAGGGTCCAGCATGCCCTGTTGCTTCTCTCCGCACTAGCCCTGAGATGCGTGTCCTCAGCCCGGTACCTCCAGTTCCGGCACCACGCATCAGGCCTACGGTGCGTCCCCAGGGTCCAGCATGCCCTGTTGCTTCTCCCCGCACTAGCCCTGAGATGCGTGTCCTCAGCCCGGTACCTCCTGTTCCGGCACCACGCACCAGGCCTACGATGCGCCTCAGACAGCCAGAGTCTGCCGTCTGCCCAACGGGGCCTGAACTGTCCGTCTGCCCAACGCCGTCTGAACTGCCCGTCTGCCCAACGGGGCCTGAACTGTCCGTCTGCCCAACGCCGTCTGAACTGCCCGTCTGCCCAACGCCGTCTGAACTGTCCGTCTGCCAAGCGCCGCAGGAACTGCCCGTCTGTACTGAGCCTGCAAAGCCGCCCGTCTGCCATGAGCCTTCAGAGCCGTCCGCCAGACCGGAGCCGCTAGAGCTCTCCGCCAGACAGGAGCAGCCAGAGCCTTCCGCCAGACAGGATCAGCCAGAGCCTTCCGCCAGACAGGATCAGCCAGAGCCTTCCGCCAGACAGGATCAGCCAGAGCCTTCCGCCAGACAGGATCAGCCAGAGCCTTCCGCCAGACAGGATCAGCCAGAGCCGTCCGCCAGACAGGATCAGCCAGAGCCTTCCGCCAGCCATGAGCAGCCAGATCCGTCAGCCAGCCATGAACAGCCAGATCCGTCAGCCAGCCATGAGCAGCCAGATCCGTCAGCCAGCCATGAACAGCCAGATCCGTCAGCCAGCCATGAGCAGCCAGATCCGTCAGCCAGCCATGAGCAGCCAGATCCGTCAGCCAGCCATGAGCCGTCCAGCCAGGATCCGCCAGAGCCGTCCAGCCAGGATCCGCCAGAGCCGTCCAGCCAGGATCCGCCAGAGCCGTCCAGCCCGGATCCGCCAGCCAGCCAGGATCCGCCAGAGCCAGCCAGCCAGGATCCGCCATTCAGTCCGGAGCTGCCCCTCAGTCCGGTGCTGCCCCTTAGTCAGGTACTGTCCCTTAGCCCGGTGCTGCCCCTTAGTCCGGTGCTGCCCCTTAGCCCGGTGCTGCCCCTTATCCCGGTGCTGCCCCTTATCCCGGTGCTGCCCCTTAGTCCGGTGCTGCCCCTTAGTCCGGTGTTGCCCCCTTAGTCCAGGTGGGGTTAGTTGGAGGGTGGTCATTGGGAGGAGGCTACTGAAGCAGGTTGTGACTGTGGTGGGGTGGGGATCACGACCGGGGCCAGAGCCGCCACCGTGGACAGACGCCCACCCAGACCCTCCCCTAGTCCTTATGTTGGTGCGCCCGGAGTTCGCACCTTTAGGGGGGGGTACTGTGACACTCTGGCTCCATGGACTTTGATATTTGAGCCAGGGTTGTTCATTTTCATTTGTTTGGGTGTATTTCTATGTTGGGGTGTCTAGGTTGTTGATTTCTATGTTTGGTGATTGTGCTTGATTAGTCATATGACTCCCAATCGGAGGTAACGAGTGTCAGCTGTCGGCTCGTTATCTCTGATTGGGAGCCATATTTATTCTGTGTGGTTTCTCCTTGGTTTTGTGGGTTTTTGTTCCGTTTTTGGTCTGTGTACCGTGGACTTCATTGAGTCGTCTTTTGTTTTGGATTTTGGTTACTTTGCTAAATAAAGTCATGTTTCTTGGACACGTTGCGCCTTGGTCATACTTGGACGACATAGACGATCATGACAGATACAAAACTTTGAACCCCCTCAACAAAGGATTATTGTCTGCCCCCAACGTGAGAAACCAAACATGATCATTTACAATTACTGTACACCTATACAAACTAAGGTCCGGTTTCCAGGACCAAGATTAAGCCTACTCCTTCACTCAAAATCCATGAACCCAGCCCTTCTGCAACAAAAGGCCTTGTGTGATATGTACGTATGATTAAGTATGTATATTGTTCCGCAAGGTGAAGAGTTTAGCACTATGAATGTATCCAAAAACATTACGCTGAAAAATGGTGTAACGGCAGCTATGACTGTGCCCTCATTCATAACATATTTATTTATTCATGTTTATGCCCCAGTCCTCTCAGTGATACAGTAGCCATGCGGTATTCATAAAATGAATGAACTGCATTATTAACCCAGAGCCTGCACACTGACTACATGTTCTGTCTGAACAAATGAAACACAGTTATTCTATCAGACTGATTCTCATATTCCTCCTCAAAGTTTCTTTAAAAGTGTCTGTCAAAGTTGTTGTGTACAGCTTGATAATGTTTCTACAAGCAGCCACCAAATAGTTGGATGGCTGACTTGCATCTGATAACAGAAAGGTGCAAATCTCACATTCTCAGTAGGAATTTTGCACCACATCAGTGAACCTCCACAGCTCTATCTACCTCTCAACACAGACAGAGAGATGACTGAAAGTGTTGTCTGTCTGTGTGAGCGGAGGGAGAAGTTGAACACCTGTCAACTGGGATTTAGATCAGTTACAGTGTATGGGGGTGTGTTTATGCTGATAGTAGAATTGTGACATTCATAAAAAATACAGCTAGGGCCCCAATCACAACACTGATATGACCATATTACTCAGTTCCAGCAGCATTTACTTTGAAATCTCTAGCTTCAAAAGTCCATGAGAACCACCTTTGTTACAGCAGCTAGCTATTAGATTTGACTAGAGATGCCCTGTATACACTCCATCACCTTGCTGCGCTGCTTCCCTTGCCAGTGCTTATTCATCACCTTTAGATGAAGTGATGTTATTAACATTATCACCATCATCTTCATCATCTCTGTGTTCTGTCTTTTAATCAAGTTGGGAGAGATAACACCCTCTAAGTGAAAAGAAAACCCGTAAATGGATTTTCTGAGACCAAACTGAGAGCCAAGACAAACACAAGTTGTTTGGGCATTACCAGGAGGATTGTGAGGATATTCTTAACAAAATTGCTTCATAACATTTCATTGCAACTATAAAGACAGTAGCTAGTGAGATAACTTTATTCATAGCCTATTCATAGTGTTTTTCTTAAGTGAAACATCTCTGGATGGGTCCTTCCAGCTATTGCATCATGTACACCTTCTAGCAGCAGCAACCAGCTGTCTTCGTTCCCTCTTGCACATTAAACAGCCTAATTAATATTGATTTTAATGGCTCAAATTATTCCTGGGGAGTAATCAGGCGGTAATGAATTACATTGGCACACAGAGATGACGATGAATGGATATAAATCATATTTGATTTGTGGCACTACTTTATGACTGTGCTGAAACTGGCTCAACACCGTCTGCTAGCCTATTGTGAAACAAGTGCATCTGATACTCTTATATAACCAAACCATCAAAGCTGTCCTATCTAATACACAGGTGTGTATTAGATATTGATTCAATCATCTTTACCCCTTCAGACACCGTGTGTGTGTGTGTGTGTGTGTGTGTGTGTGTGTGTGTGTAGGAGCGCAGCCCACTAAGTACCTCTGTCTCCCTCACTCAAATCCACACAGAGTATGTGGCATCAAAGCTCACGTCCTCTGTACTCAGTCTCACAGAGAGAGAAGGGATAAGGGCCTAGACACATTGGTAAGCTGACAGCATGCACTTCTCTAACGTAAAGTGTGAATCTTTAACTAAAACGTTAAGGAACCCACTGACCCCAGAACTGCTGTTACCAATGTCCTTGAACAGATTCAACCATAATTGCTCAGAGTCAGTGTTAGACTCTGAGCGTTCATGGTAATACATCAAGTCCTGCTACTGACTAGAGGAGCAAATAAGACTACATTATGCTCCTTCCCTCTGTCCCTGCACATCATTAGAAGGCATGTGTTTCTATAATAATAGTTTAATGACAATGTGCAACCGTGCTGTTATGCTTTCCTATAAACAGGTGCAGCTGTAAATATAGCTTACAGTAAAATATGGTAATTTTTGTAATGACTTTATTCGTACAGTATATACAGGTGTTCTCTTTGAGCTGGCCTGCTCAAGTGCCTGTTTGATGTTGGATACTTGGTTTTGTGTTGCAGTGTTGGACTCTGTGATTGGATACTTTGTGTTCTGTATTAGTGATAGACTCTGATTGGAGACTTGCTGGACTAATTTGTTTGTCCTGCTATAATGACTCTATTACCTGTTGTTGTCAAGGGAACAGACACATTTATTCTGCTGAGCAGAGACCTGTGTGTCTGTGGGTGTCTGTGTGGATGGGTGCCTAAGTACGTGGGTGTTTGTGTGTGTTTATAGATGTGTACCAGTGATGCACTTGACTATAAAATTGCTGAATAATCCCCTGAGCCTTTATATTTAGCAATTGAACATGACACTTACAAGACTTCGATACAAATCAGTACACACTATGTTGGTCAAGTCAAAGCATTTGATACCTCTTTGATATCAGCAGTATTATCCAATTTGGTGCTAACCCTGTATCTCCTCATCTTTCCTCAAATATTTCAAGGCAAGATAATCAAATCAAATCAAATGGTATTGGTCGCATACACATATTTAGCAGATGTTATTGCGGATGTAGCGTAATGCTTGTGTTCCTAGCTCCAACAGTGCAGTAACATTTAACAATTCACAACAATACACACAAATCTAAAAGTAAAATAATGGAATTAAGAAATCTATAAATATTAGGACGAACAATGTCGAGTCCGGAGTATACATATATATATATGTATATATATGTATATATGTATATATAGAGTACCAATCAAAAATTTGGATACACCTACTCATTCAAGGGCTTTTCTTAATTTTTACTATTTTCTACCTTGTAGAATAGTAGTGAAGACATCACAACTATGAAAAAACACATGGAATCATGTCGTAACCAGAAAAGTGTTAAACAAATCACCAAACGCTATGATGAAACTGGCTCTCATGAGGACCGCCACAGGAAAGGAAGACCCAGAGTTACCTCTGCTGCAGAGGATAAGTTCATTACAGTTACCAGCCTCAGAAATTAAAGCCCAAATAAATGCTTCACAGAGTTAAAGTAACAGACACATCTCAACATGTTCAGAGGTGAATGCGTGAATCAGGCTTTCATGGTCGAATTGCTGCAAAGAAACCAGTATTAAAGGACACCAATAAGAAGAAGAGACTTGCTTGGGCCAAGAAACACGAGCAATGGACATTAGACCGGTGGAAATGTGTCCTTTGGTCTGGAGTCCAAATTTGAGATTTGTGGTTCCAACCGCCATGTCTTTGTGAGACGCAGTGTAGGTAAACGGATGATCTCTGCATGTGTAGTTCCCACCGTGAAGCATGGAGGAGGAGGTGTGATGGTGTGGGGATGCTTTGCTGGTGACACTGTCTGTGATTTATTTAGAATTCAAGGCACACTTAACCAGAATGGCTACCACAGCATTCTGCAGCGATACGCCATCCCAACTGGTTTGGGCTCATTTGTTTTCCAACAGGACAATGACCCAACACACCTCCAGGCTGTGTAAGGGCTATTTTACCAAGAAGGAGAGATATGTTTTCGTTTCAGTCGCCTCCATCTCCTCTAACTGAAGCTAATTGTAGGGATTTTTTTCTATTGATAATGTAAAATTAACAGTCATACAGAAAGACTCATGTGAAGGTGAAATTACAGAGGAGGAACTTCTGGATACAATTAAAGACTTTAAGTCCAGGAAAACTCCAGGGTTGGATGGCATACCAGTCGAGGTATACCAAACCTGTTTTGATATACTCAGAGGACTGTTATTAGCATGTTTTAACCACTCCTATGTACATGGTAGATTATCAGACACTCAAGAAGAAGGTCTGATTTCATTATTACTGAAACAGGATACAAGTGTGAAATATAAAGATCCAGTCCATAAAAAAAATTGGAGGCCCCTTGTGTGCAAAAATTCTAGCAAAATGTATATGGCATAGAATTAAAAAGGTATTGTCGGACATTATTCATTCTAATCAGACAGATTTTTTACATGGACAATACATTGGAGAAAATATAAAGCAAGTACTGGAAACAATAGAACACTATGAAAAATCTGAGAAACCAGGCCTGCTATTCATAGCTGATAAAGTACGACTGGAGTTTATACATAAATGCCTGGAGCATTTATATTTTGGAGAATCTCTTATAAAATGGGTTAAAATGTATAGTAGCCCCAGGTGTAAAATAGTAAATAGTAGTAATAGTAAAGGTTGTCCACTATCGGCATATCTATTTATTATGGCCATCGAAATATTAGCTATTAAAATCAGATCCAACAATAATATCAAGGGATTAGAAATCCAGGGCAATGTCAATGTACGCTGATGATTCATGTTTTCTTTTAAATCCACAACTTGAATCCCTCCACAGCCTCATAGAGGATCTAGATACATTTTCTAACCTCTCTGGATTACAACCAAATTATAATAAATGTACTATATTACGTATTGGATCCAAAAAAATATATTTAAAAAAAGGACATTCCCATGTAGTTTACCAATAAAATGGTCTGATAGTGATGTGGATATACTCGGAATACATATCCCAAATGAAATAAATGATCTCACTCCAATAAATTTTTATATAAAGTTAGCAAAAATAGATAAAATCTTGCTACCATGGAAAGGTAAATACCTGTATATTTGTGGAAAATTCACCCTGATTAACTCTTCAGTACTTTCCCAGTTTACCTATTTGGTTATAGTCTTGCCTATGCCTAGCAAACCGTTTTTTAAATTATATGAGAAAAAAATATTCAATTTTATTTGGAACGGCAAGCCAGACAAAATTAAACGGGCCTATTTATATAATGAATATGAATTCGGAGGACAGAAATTGTTAGGTCTAATGCTTTAATATTTATCACTAAAAGCTTCAGTCATACAAAAGTTATACTGAAATCTGAACTGGTTCTTTAGCAAATTAGTAAGATTGTTTTACCCCATGTTCAAGAATGGCCTTTTTCACTTTATTCAGATTACAACCTCTCACTTTCAGTTATTTGAAAAGGAAATAATCTCCCAAATAACACTATTTCTAAAACAAGCCATAGAAAGTTGGTTGCAATTTCAATTTAATCCTCCAGAAACGACAGAAGAAATAATGCAACAAATATTGTGGTTAAACTCAAATATACTAATTGATAGAAAACCATTATTTTTTAATGAAAAAAAATGTATAATTTTCTTCAACGATATCATAGGTAGGACTGGTGGAGTTATGTCGCACATGCAGCTAACAAAAACAATTACAACCACATAATTGCAGCATTACCGCAAAAAAGGAAGAGGAAAGTGGAAGGGGGAAAAAGTAAGGAACTTGCCCTGCATTAAATACCATAATTGGTTAAAGAAAATTGTGATAAATAAAAAAGTATACCAGTTTAATTGAAGGACCAAAGGATTGACAGCTGTCCCATATAGATTTCAAAATAGTTGGGAAGAGATTTTTTATGTACCGATTCCATGGCATAGTGTTTATGAACTGATACGCAAAACAACGCCGGATTCAAAACTTATAATTTTTCAATTTAAATTATTACACAACATTCTTGCTACCAATATAATGTTATTTATATGGGGGATACAATCTTCCCAGCACTGCAGATTTTGCTGCAAGGAGACAGAATCATTGGATCATTTGTTTTGGTACTGTCCATTTGTAGCTTGTTTTTAGTCATAGGTCCAGGAATGGCTGAAGGATTGCAACATTTACCTGGCGCTAACCCTGCAGATAGCACTACTGGGTGATCTGAGAAGTCATTGTCAATCGATCAATAATATAAGAATACTTTTAGCAAAAATTTTATTTTCAATTTATAATCTGTAGAAACAATGAGAATAGAAGGGTTCAGAACTTTTGTAAAACATCACAGTACAGTTGAAAAATATATGGCAAATAGAAATCTAATGTGGATGGTGTTAGGAGATAGATGGGAGGTGTTGAATGGAGCTGAAGGATGGGACTAATAACAACTAACAACAACAAGATAACTAATGTAAAGCATACTGTGTCCATAATAAGTATATAGGTTATAGGTTGAGAGCTTTTGTGAAAGAGCACAGTTAGAAAGATATGGCATATAGAAGCAAACTGGATGGACATCATGAAAATGATCGGAGAGGTTGAGGGTAGAGGAAGTTCAGGGTAGAGGAAGATCATACACCTTAGCCAAATACATTTAAACTCAGTTTTTCACAATTCCTGACATTTATCCTAGTAAGAATTCCCTGTCTTAGGTCAGTTAGGATCACCACTTTATTTTAAGAATGTGAAATGTCAGAATAATAGTAGAGAGAGTGACTTATTTCAGCTATTATTTCTTTCATCACATTCCAAGTGGGTCAAAAGTTTACATACACTCAATTAGTATTTGGTAGCATTGACTTGAAATTGTTTAACGTGGGTCAAACGTTTCGGGTAGCCTTCCACAAGCTTCCCACAACAAGTTGGTTGAATTTTGGCCCATTCCTCCTGACAGAGCTGGTGTAACTGAGTCAGGTTTGTAGGCCTCCTTGCTCGCACACGCTTTTTCAGTTCTGCCCTCAAATTTTCTATAGGATTGAGGTCAGGGCTTTGTGATTGCCACTCCAATACCTTGACTTTGTTGTCTGTCCTTAAGCCATTTTCCACAACTTTGGAAGTATGCTTGTCCATTTGGAAGACCCTTTTGCGACCAAGGTTTAACTTCCTGACTGATGTCTTGAGATGTTGCTTCAATATATCCACATACATTTCCTTCCTCATGATGCCATCTATTTTGTGAAGTGCACCAGTTCCTCCTGCAGCAAAGCACCCCCACTGCATGAGGCTGCCACCCCCGTGCTTCACGGTTGGGATGGTGTACTTCGGCTTGCAAGCCTACCCCTTTTTCCTCCAAACATAACGATGGTCATAATGGCCAAACAGTTCTATTTTTGTTTCATCAGATCAGAGGACATTTCTCCAAAGAGTACAATCTTTGTCCCCATGTGCAGTTGCAAACCGTAGTCTGGCTTTTTATGGTGGTTTTGGAGCAGTAGCTTCTTCCTTGCTGAGCGGCATTTCAGGTTATGTCGATATAAATCAAATCAAATAAAATAAAATTTTATTGGCCACATGCGCCGAATACAACAGGTGCAGACATTACAGTGAAATGCTTACTTACAGCCCTTAACCAACAGTGCATTTATTTTTAACAAAAAAGTAAAAATAAAACAACAACAAAAAAAGTGTTGAGAAAAAAAGAGCAGAAGTAAAATAAAATAACAGTAGGGAGGCTATATATACAGGGGGGTACCGGTGCAGAGTCAATGTGCGGGGGCACCGGCTAGTTGAGGTAGTTGAAGTAATATGTACATGTGGGTAGAGTTAAAGTGACTATGCATAAATAATTAACAGAGTAGCAGCAGCGTAAAAGGATGGGGTGGGGGGGCAGTGCAAATAGTATAGGTAGCCATGATTAGCTGTTCATGAGTCTTATGGCTTGGGGGTAGAAGCTGTTGAGAAGTATTTTGGACCTAGACTTGGCACTCCGGTACCGCTTGCCGTGCGGTAGCAGAGAGAACAGTCTATGACTAGGGTGGCTGGAGTCTTTGACAATTTTGAGGGCCTTCCTCTGACACCGCCTGGTATAGAGGTCCTGGATGGCAGGAAGCTTGGCCCCAGTGATGTACTGGGCCGTACGCACTACCCTCTGTAGTGCCTTGCGGTCGGAGGCCAAGCAGTTGCCATACCAGGCGGTGATGCAACCAGTCAGGATGCTCTCGATGGTGCAGCTGTAGAATTTTTTGAGGATCTGAGGACCCATGCCAAATCTTTTCAGTCTCCTGAGGGGGAATAGGCTTTATCGTGCCCTCTTCACGACTGTCTTGGTGTGTTTGGACCATGATAGTTTGTTGGTGATGTGGACACCAAGGAACTTGAAGCTCTCAACCTGTTCCACTACAGCCCCGTCGATGAGAATGGGGGCGTGCTCAGTCCTCTTTTTTTTTCTGTAGTCCACAATCATCTCCTTTGTCTTGGTCACGTTGAGGGAGAGGTTGTTGTCCTGGGACCACACGGCCAGGTCTCTGACCTCCTCCCTATAGGCTGTCTCATCGTTGTCGGTGATCAGGCCTACCACTGTTGTGTCGTCGGCAAACTTAATGATGGTGTTGGAGTCATGCCTGGCCATGCAGTCATGGGTGAACAGAGAGTACAGGAGGGGACTGAGCACGCACCCCTGAGGGGCCCCCGTGTTGAGGATCAGTGTGGCAGATGTGTTGTTACCTACCCTTACCACCTGGGGGCGGCCCGTCAGGAAGTCCAGGATCCAGTTGCAGAGGGAGGTGTTTAGTCTCAGGATCCTTAGCTTAGTGATGAGCTTTGAGGGCACTATTGTGTTGAATGCTGAGCTGTAGTCGATGAATAGCATTCTCACGTAGGTGTTCCTCTTGTCCAGGTGGGAAAGGGCAGTGTGGAGTGCAATAGAGATTGCATCATCTGTGGATCTGTTGGGGCAGTATGCAAATTGGAGTGGGTCTAGGGTTTCTGGGATAATGCTGTTGATGTGAGCCATGACCAGCATTTCAAAGCACTTCATGGCTACAGACGTCAGTGCTACGGGTCGGTAGTCATTTAGGCAGGTTATCTTAGAGTCCTTGGGCACGGGGACTATGGTGGTCTGCTTGAAACATGTTGGTATTACAGACTCAGTCAGGGACATGTTGAAAATGTCAGTGAAGACACTTGCCAGTTGGTCAGCACATGCTCGGAGTACACGTCCTGGTAATCCGTCTGGCCCTGCGGCCTTGTGAATGTTGATCTGCTTAAAAGTCTTACTCACATCGGCTACGGAGAGCATGATCACATAGTCATCCGGAACAGCTGGTGCTCTCATGCATGCTTCAGTGTTGCTTGCCTCGAAGCGAGCATAGAAGTGGTTTAGCTCGTCTGGTAGGCTTGTGTCACTGGGCAGCTCGCGGCTGTGCTTCCCTTTGTAGTCTGTAATAGTTTTCAAGCCCTGCCACATCCGACGAGCGTCATAGCCAGTGTGGTACGATTCAATCTTAGTCCTGTATTGACTCTTTGCCTGTTTGATGGTTCGTCGGAGGGCATAGCGGGATTTCTTATAAGCGTCCGGGTTAGAGTCCCGCTCCTTGAAAGCGGCAGCTCTACCCTTTAGCTCAGTGCGGATGTTTCCTGTAATCCATGGCTTCTGGTTGGGGTATGTACGTACGGTCACTGTGGGGACGACATCATCGATGCACTTATTGATGAAGCCAGTGACTGATGTGGTGTACTCCTCAATGCTATCTGAAGAATCCCGGAACATGTTCCAGTCTGTGCTAGCAAAACAGTCCTGTAGCTTAGCATCTGCGTCATCTGACCACTTTTTTATTAACTGAGTCACTGGTGCTTCCTGCTTTAGTTTTTGCTTATAAGCAGGAATCAGGAGGATAGAGTTATGGTCAGATTTGTTTTACTGTGGATATAGATACTTTTGTACCTGTTTCCTCCAGCATCTTCACAAGGTCCTTTGCTGTTGTTCTGGGATTGATTTGCACTTTTCACACCAAAGTACGTTAATCTCTAGGAGACAGCGGTATGACGGCTGTGTGGTCCCATGGTGTTTATACTTGCGTACTATTGTTTGTACAGATGAACGTGGTACCTTCAGGCATTTGGAAATTGCTCCCAAGGATGAACCAGACTTGTGGAGGTCTACAATTTTTTTTGGCTGATTTCTTTTGATTTTCCCATGATGTCAAGCAAAGAGGCACTGAGTTTGAAGGTAGGCCTTGAAATACATCCACAGGTACACCTCCAATTGACTCAAATGGTGTCAATTAGCCTATCAGAGGCTTCTAAAGCCATGACATCATTTTCTGGAATTTTCCAAGCTGTTTAAAGGCATAGTCAACTTAGTGTATGTAAACTCTGACCCACTGGAATTGTGATACAGTGAATTATAAGTGAAATAATCTGTCTGTAAACAATTGTTGGAAAAATTACTTGTGTCATGCACAAATTAGATGTCCTAACCGACTTGCCAAAACTATAGTTTGTTAACAAGAAATATGTGGAGTGGTAGAAAAACTAGTTTTAATGACTCCATCCTAAGTGTATGTAAACTTCCGACTTCAACTGTATGTGTATGTATACAGTGGGGAAAATAAGTATTTAGTCAGCCACCAATTGTGCAAGTTCTCCCACTTAAAAAGATGAGAGAGGCCTGTCATTTTCATCATAGGTACATGTCAACTATGACAGACAAAATGAGATTTTTTTTCTCCAGAAAATCACATTGTAGGATTTTTTATGAATTTATTTGCAAATTATGGTGGAAAATAAGTATTTGGTCAATAACAAAAGTTTCTCAATACTTTGTTGTATACCCCTTGTTGGCAATGACACAGGTCAAACGTTTTCTGTAAGTCTTCACAAGGTTTTCACACACTGTTGCTGGTATTTTGGCCCATTCCTCCATGCAGATCTCCTCTAGAGCAGTGATGTTTTGGGGCTGTCGCTGGGCAACACGGACTTTCAACTCCCTCCAAAGATTTTCTATGGGGTTGAGATCTGGAGACTGGCTAGGCCACTCCAGGACCTTGAAATGCTTCTTACGAAGCCACTCCTTCGTTGCCCGGGAGGTGTGTTTGGGATCATTGTCATGCTAAAAGACCCAGCCACGTTTCATCTTCAATGCCCTTGCTGATGGAAGGAGGTTTTCACTCAAAATCTCACGATACATGGCCCCATTCATTCTTTCCTTTACACGGATCAGTCGTCCTGGTCCCTTTGCAGAAAAACAGCCCCAAAGCATGAAGTTTCCACCCCCATGCTTCACAGTAGGTATGGTGTTCTTTGGATGCAACTCAGCATTCTTTGTCCTCCAAACACGATGAGTTGAGTTTTTACCAAAAAGTTATATTTTGGTTTCATCTGACCATATGACATTCTCCCAATCCTCTTCTGGATCATCCAAATGCACTCTAGCAAACTTCAGATGGGCCTGGACATGTACTGGCTTAAGCAGGGGGACACGTCTGGCAATGCAGGATTTGAGTCCCTGGCGGAGTAGTGTGTTACTGATGCTAGGCTTTGTTACTTTGGTCCCAGCTCTCTGCAGGTCATTCACTAGGTCCCCCCGTGTGGTTCTGGGATTTTTGCTCACCGTTCTTGTGATCATTTTGACCCCACGGGGTGAGATCTTGCGTGGAGCCCCAGATTGAGGGAGATTATCAGTGGTCTTGTATGTCTTCCATTTCCTAATAATTGCTCCCACAGTTGATTTCTTCAAACCAAGCTGCTTACCTATTGCAGATTCAGTCTTCCCAGCCTGGTGCAGGTCTACAATTTTGTTTCTGGTGTCCTTTGACAGCTCTTTGGTCTTGACCATAGTGGAGTTTGGAGTGTGACTGTTTGAGGTTGTGGACAGGTGTCTTTTATACTGATAACAAGTTAAAACAGGTGCCATTAATACAGGTAACGAGTGGAGGACAGAGGAGCCTCTTAAAGAAGAAGTTACAGGTCTGTGAGAGCCAGAAATCTTGCTTGTTTGTAGGTGACCAAATACTTATTTTCCACCATAATTTGCAAATAAATTCATAAAAAATCCTACAATGTGATTTTCTGGATTTTTTTTTCTCAATTTGTCTGTCATAGTTGACGTGTACCTATGATGAAAATGACAGGCCTCTCTCATCTTTTTAAGTGGGAGAACTTGCACAATTGGTGGCTGACTAAATACTTTTTTCCCCCACTGTATATATATATATATATTTATTTGCCGAAAAAAAAACATATGGGGGATTGGAAGTGATGCAAACAATTTTATTGATAGAAATTACAATCTATCTGCAGTATTAAAGCTGATCTACCTCCTAAAAAAAAGAAAGAAAAAAAAAGAAAGAGAGTGATGGAGTGCTGCATCAGATGACCTGGCCTCCACAATCACCCGACCTCTAACCATTTGAGATGGTTTGGGATGAGTTGGACCTCAGAATGAAGGAAAAGCAGCCAACAAGTGCTCAACAGATGTGGGAACTCCTTCAAGACTGTTGGAAAAGCATTTCAGGTGAAGCTGGTTGAGAGAATGCCAAGAGTGTGCAAAGCTATCATCAATGCAAAGGGTGGCTACTTTGAAGAATCTAAAATCTAAAATATATGTTCAATACTTTTTGGGTTACTACATGATTCCATATGTGTTTTTTCATAGTTTTGATGTCTTCACTATTATTTTACAATGTAGAAAATAGTAAAAAATAAAGAAAAACCCTTGAATGAATAGGTTTGTCCAAACTTTTGACTGGTACTGTGTATATATATATATATATATATATATATATATATATATATATATATATATATATATATATCTGTATGTGATGGGAAGTATAGACATTATGGACAGTATGTGGATAGAATATTTAGTATATCTGTAGAATACGTAGGACAGAGTAGTATATATACAGCTGTTACAGGAGGGGGTCGCAGTTCCGGAGCGACCCACTAGGTGTCATCCTCCAACAACCTTAGGCACCTCCTCACTCACAGTCAGGCCTAATCATCATCCTATTGGTGTCACCTGGGTCTATCTGTTCACCTGTGTATTTATGCCCTCACTTCCCTGTGTTCCCTTGCTCAGTTTTCTCTGATAGTTTCTCGATGTCAAGCAGTATTAATCAGTGTCTGATCACGAGATGGAAGTACAGGTACTTGAGAAGTGTTCTCCCTGTTTCATTGTTGTTTTCAGTCATAGTTAGTATTTCGTATTTTTGCTGTCAGCCTGTTTTTGGAGACAAATTTGCTCCTCCTTTATTTTTCGTGATAAGTCCATTATTTTGTATCCTGGCTTTGGGACCACCAGTAAAGATCCTTGTTTCACCATCTTTGCCTACTGCCTACTGTCTATCCTGCACCGCACCTGGGTCACACCTCACACCAACCCTTACATACAGCAATAGTTGAATAGGATGGCATTGACTAGAATACAGTATATACATATGAAATGAGTAAAACAGTATGTAAACATTATTAAAGTGACCAGTGTTCCATTATTAAAGTGAGTAGTGATTCCATGTCTATGTACATAGGGCAGCAGCCTCTAAGGTGCAGGGTTGAGTAACCGGGTGGTAGCCGGCTAGTGACAGTGACTAAGTTCAGGGCAGGGTACTGGGCTATTTAACAGCCTGATGGCCTTAAGATAGAAGCTGTTTTTCAGTCTCTTGGTCCCAGCTTTGATGCACCTGCACTGACCTCACCTTTTTATTTTTATTTTATTTCACCTTTATTTAACCAGGTAAACCAGTTGAGAACAGGTTCTCATTTACAACTGCGACCTGGCCAAGATAAAGCAAAGTAGTGCAATAAAAACAACACAGAGTTACATATGGGGTAAAAAAAACATAAAGTCAGAAATACAACAGAAAATATATATACAGTGTGTGCAAATGTAGCAAGTTATGGAGGTAAGGCAATAAATAGGCTATAGTGCAGAATAATTACAATAGTATTAACACTGGAATGCTAGATGTGCAAGAGATTATGTGCAAATAGAGATACTGGGGTGCAAAAGAGCAAAATAAATAACAGTATAGGGATGAAGTAGTTGGGTGGGCTAATTTCAGATGGGCTGTGTACAGGTGCAGTGATCGGTAAGGTGCTCTGACAACTGATGCTTAAAGTTATTGAGGGAGATAAGAGTCTCCAGCTTCAGAGATTTTTGCAATTCGTTCCAGCCATTGGCAGCAGAGAACTGGAAGGAATGGCGGCCAAAGGAGGTGTTGGCTTTGGGAATGACCAGTGAGATATACCTGCTGGAGCGCAGACTACGGGTGGGTGCTGCTATGGTGACCAATGAGCTAAGATAAGGCGGGGATTTGCCTAGCAGTGATTTATAGATGGCCTGGAGCCAGTGGGTTTGACGACGAACATGTAGTGAGGACCAGCCAACAAGAGCGTACAGGTCACAGTGGTGGGTAGTGTATGGGGCTTTGGAGACAAAACGGATGGCACTGTGATAGACTACATCCAATTTGCTGAGTAGAGTGTTGGAGGCTATTTTGTAAATGACATCGCCGAAGTCAAGGATCGGTAGGATAGTCAGTTTTACGAGGGCATGTTTGGCAGCATGAGTGAAGGAGGCTTTGTTGCGAAATAGGAAGCCGATTCTAGATTTAACTTTGGATTGGAGATTCTTTATGTGAGTCTGGAAGTTGAGTTTACAGTCGTTGAGTTTATCACCTTCTGGATGATAGCGGGGTGAACAGGCTGTGGCTCAGGTGGTTGATGTCCTTGATGATCTTTTTGGCCTTCCTGTGACAACGGGTGCTGTAGGTGTCCTGGAAGGCAGGCAGTGTGCACCCGGTGATGTGTTGGGCAGACCGCACCACCCTCTGGAGAGCCCTGCGGTTGTGGGCGGTGCAGTTGCCGTAGCAGGCGGTGATACAGCCCGACAGGATGCTCTCAATGGTACATCTGTAAAAGTTTGTGAGGGTCTTGGGGCCAAGCCTGATTTCTTCAGCCTCCTGAGGTGATGTGTACGCCGAGGAACTTTAAGCTTTTATCCAAAGTGAGGCCCTGTCGATGTGGATGGGGGCGTGCTCCCTCTACTGTCTCCTGAAGTCCACGATCAGCTCCTTCATTTTGATGACGTTGGGGGAAGAGGTTATTTTCCTGGCACCACTCCGCCAGGGCCCTCGCCTCCTCCCTGTAGGCTGTCTCGTCATTGTTGGTAATCAGGCCTACTACTGTTGTGTCGTCTGTAAAGTTGATGATTGAGTTAGAGGCGTGCGTGGCCACGCAGTCATGGGTGAACAGGGTGTACAGGAGTGGGCTGAGCACGCACCCTTGTGGGGCCCCTGTGTTGAGGATCAGCATAGTGGAGGTGTTGTTTCCTACCTTCACCACCTGGGGGCGGCCCGTCAGGAAGTCCAGGACCCAGTTGCACAGGGCGGGGTACAGACCCAGGGCCCCAAGCTTAATGATGAGCTTGGAGGGTACTATGGTGTTGAAGGCTGAGATGTAGTCTATGAACAGCATTCTTACATAAGTATTCCTCTTGTCCAGATGGGATAGGGCAGCATGCAGTGCGATGGCGATTGTATCGTCTGTGGATCTATTGGGGCGGTATGCAAATTGAAGTGGGTCTAGAGAATACAAAACCCAGCATTGCAGCACAGTGCTACTCATAACCCCTCTCATACTAAGGTGTTGGTGAACCTGCTCTCTCTGTCATTCCTAACCATATCAAATGTATGCACGCATGACTGTAAGTCACTTTGGATAAAAGCGTCTGCTAAATGGCAGATATTATTGAGGCCCCTCATTGGTGTGCGGAGAAAGGTTAATTACTTGAGTAGTTGTTAAAACTGATGTATTTTAGCTTGTCTGTTCTGGGAGGTTAATCCACCTCACATTATTCCAGTGGCCCGGAGACATTAATTGCCTGTGAGCCATGGAATTATAATGAAGGTCAGGACAGGAGATTTAGACTGCAGGATAGGAGGTGGAGCAGCAGTTAGACTGCAGAACACCTTGTGCATCTCTCTCTGATGACCTGTCACCAGCCGCCACACTGACAAGAGCTAACTAATTGTGAGCTAACTGTCTGCGCTCCAGAACAGCATGTACAGATAAGACACTCAAACAGTCCCCTGTAGCTCAGTTGGTGGAGCATGGCGCTTGCAACGCCAGGGTTGTGGGTTCGTTTCCCACGGGGGGCCAGTATGAAAATGTATGCACTCAGTAACTGTAAGTCACTCTGGATAAGAGCGTCTGCTAAATGACTAAAATGTAAATGTAAACACTCCCTCATGACTCTGGCTGGCTCTACCTTGACAGAACGGCCCAGAATTAAGTATCCTTAAATCTATTTATTTACCATAGGAAACTTTCATTTATGTTTGTTTGTAGTTCTGGAGAACCTGAGAGAGAGGTAGAGAGGAAAGCCAATGAAGATTAACTGTATGACATAAAATATCTCAATGGCAAAATAGTATCAATAGCCCTTCATTGCAATCACTGTTGCTTCATATGGAAAGTTGAATATGTGTAGTCTATAGTAGTCTAATGCTTTGTGAAGGATGAAGCCAACGCTTGAAAGTATTTGTTTCATAGATAAATCTAGTTTCTCTATGATGAAAGTACAAAGACAATATCTGTCATCTCAGTTTACAGAAAACTTCCCACACACACTCTCAAACACAGATACCAATATGCAGCGACGTACACAAACACACACACACCAGGCTGTTAAGATATATACTACCTGCTGTTCAAACATGAAATTGGATCATATCTTATTAGATTGTTGTCTGCACCCACTCACCCTTTCTGCCCTACATCTCCTGTGAGGCACACATACACATACACACACACACACACACACACACACACACACACACACACACACACACACACACACACACACACACACACACACACACACACACACACACACACACACACACACACACACACACACACACACACACACACACACACACAAACTGTCTCATTGAAAACACACAGGGGTTGGGTAGGTTATTATATTACAGCATTAAAGCAGAGGTGACTCACACGTCATTCACAACAACAAAGGAGAGAAAGTCTTATAATGATGTTTTACTCATTTCCACCGTCTGAACACATGCTGGGAGCAGCAGGCTTTGAAGTGTTTGGTCTGAGTCCTGATTTGTTTGTCTTTCTCTCGCTGGTTGTCTGGTGCTCCCAGACTGATGCTAGAAGGGCCCCCTGAGTTACTAAAGAAACACACGTACTGTACATGGTACAAGTGTGGTTGAATATTGATGCTATTTAATCAGTGTGGTTGCGTATTGATGCTATTTAACCAGTGTGGTTGAGTATTGATGCTGTTTAACCAGTGTGGTTGAGTATTGATGCTATTTAACCAGTGTGGTTGAGTATTGATGTGGATGTCAATCATGTAAAGGTCAGTAATTTGTGCTATAGTCATGGTGGCTTATATGTTATTAGTAGACAATCTCGTGCCAGAATAACATTATAGATTTCTGTATTATTCTGAGGTGAATTAGGGTTTGGATTTCAGAATTTGATGTGAAGCATTTCAGTTCAGAGTTCAGTGAGCATACTCTCTCTCTGCCTCTGTCTATCACATTTCCACACTCACTCACTCGCTCACTCTCTCACTCTCTCACTCATAAACATACACTCACTGGTGCTAGCAGTTAACACTGGGATCTTTCTAGAAAGGTGCCAGGCCAGACTGGAACACTGTGAATTAATGTGTACTTCCTCTTTCCTTCCAGCCTCCACTGAGTTAGGACTGTAGATGACGTAGTGCCCCAGTCTGTGACATAGTGCCCTCCTCTGACTCCCTAGTGCCTCTACTCTGCTGCTCAGCTGATTGGTTGCATATAGAGCCTCCATGTCTCCTACTGAGCCATCTTCAGCTCTGATTAACAGACATGGAGCCAGAGACAAGGGAAATTAGCAGACTTCTGCTCTGTGGAATATTACCAACTTGTCAGAGCTCTCCCTGTGTGTGTGCGTTCTCTTTTCTCTCTCTCTCTCGCTCTCTCTCTCTCTCTCTCTCTCTCTCTCTCTCTCTCTCTCTCTCTCTCTCTCTCTCTCTCTCTCCCGCTCTCTCTCTCTCCCCGCTCTCTCTCCCCCCCTCTCTCTGTGCCTAGCCTGCCTCCCAGTCCCAGTCGTCACTGTGGAAGGTCTACAGGTCTATTGATGCTCAGTGCCCAGCACCACACTAAGGTTGTTAAGTGCTGCTAAGCAACAGGCATTTACACCACAGGAGGCTGGTGGCACCTTAATTGGAGAGGACAGGCTCGTGGTAATGGCTTGAGTGGAATCAGTGGAATGGTATCAAATACATCAAACACATGGTTTGATGCCATTCCATTTGCTCCGTTCCAGACATTATTATGAGCCGTCCTCCCCTCAGCAGACTCCACTGATTTACACACTGTAGTGTCTGACCTGCCCCCCCCCACACACAGTGCCTGCCTCCCCCTCCCCTTACACACTCATTATGATGCTGACACTAGTTCTTTGTCTGGTCTCCCCCTCTCCCCCTCTCCTCCTCTCCACTCGTAATGAGGAGCTACTGCATGTGGCCTTAGTCAGCAGTTAACCTTTCATCATACAATGACCTGACATAACATACAGGTTGGTATGTGTATCTTCTTTTCTTCTGTTGGTAATTAGTCTGATGCTGACAGGTTGTGGTGTTATAAAGGTTGGTTATTGATATGATAACTCCCCACACTGTATCCAACAGGCCCTCCTTACCCAACTGTCGTGGAAAACCAGCTAGTGGTCTATGGCCCCTTCTTTACTCTTGTGGCCCAGATCATTAGTCTCTGCCTGGTCCCTGACTTACCCCTCTCTTCTTCAGTTGGAGGGCTGTTCAGACAGGAGGGAGCTCCACAAACCAGACAGCCCCAGCACAAATACTGTACAGAGGAGAGTGAACTGCAGTGGAAATGGTCATAGTACGGCTCTCTTTCTCTCTGTTTCTCCTAACTGTTAGATAATCACAGTACATGAACATTCACATGCTGAACTTATGCCAGAATATCAAATCAAGCTGTATCTACATAGCACATTTCAGACATGGATGCAACGCTTCACAGCATGCTGCAGCATTCTGTATGTTTTGCAGTTGACCAATGGCTTTCTTGGGTAGACCAGACAGGAGAGCATTACAGTAGTCAAGCCTGCTTGTAATAAAAGCATGGATGAGTCTGTCTGTATTAGTCTGAGAGAGAAACTGTGAATTTGGTTAAACTTAATTGTAAGTAATAAGTCATTATTTTCAAGAAGCTGGAACGTATAACAGGGAACGTCTTTCACATACAGAAGCTTTTTATAGCAGATATTTGTGCTCATGCTGCACACACATGGTCTAATTCTACGCTACAGCTCACATTCTACACTACTGCCTGTTACCTCACACTTCTGGATGTTGTGACTATCACTGTTCATATAGGGCTATTTATAGTTCAGCTTTTTTCACAGTGATACACACGCACACACACACACACACACACACACACAAGCGATGCCATTCCCTGCTGTGAACTGCAGGGGAAGCTGTGAGCACAGTGTTGATCAACTCTGGGGTTTATTTGACTATGCAAGCCGTGAAAACCCACTGTACTGCAGCCCTTCCGTGTGTGTGCTCTCCTACTACCGTGGCTCTATTGTTTTCCAGCCTCTAGGGACACACCGTTTAGAATCACAGACACCACTTGTAGAGCACAGCATGCTCTAAACAGCCAGAGCAGTTATTTCAGTGGCGACTTCTCTGGGGAGAGCATCGACTGTGGTTGTGGTACGACAGTCTGCTTTTACAAGGCAAACTACTGTACCAAACTACTGCTAGAAGTACTTTTGCTGAAGGATTCAAATGGACATTTATCATTGCACAGATGTTAATATGTATATATTTTAATTTTAATTTTTATTATTATACATTTTTATTGTTTATTGTTTTATTTCACCTTGTGAATAATGACCTAAACGACAGAGTGAAAAGAAGAACACAAATATACAGAATACAAATATTTCAAAACATGCTTCTTGTGTGCAACAAGGCACTACAGTAATACTGCAACAAACAAAATACACAGCAAAGGAATACACTTTTTGGCCTAAATGCAAAGCCTTATGTTTGGGGCAAATCCAACACATCACTGAGTAATTGCCTCCTTATTTTCAAGCATGGTGGTGGCTGCATCATGGTATGGGTATGCTTCGGAAAAGATTTAGGAGTTTTTCAGGATAAAAAGAAACGGGATGGAGCTCAGCACAGGCAAAGCCTGTTTCAGTCTGCTTTACACCAGACACTGGGAGAGGAATTCACCTTTCAGTAGGACAATAACCTACAACACAAGGCCAAATCTACACTGGAGTTGCTTATCAAGAAGACAGTGAATATTCCTGAGTGGCCAAGTTACAGTTGACTTAAATCTGCTTGAAAATCTATGGCAAGAGCTTGAAGAATTTTGAAAATAATAATGGGCAAATTTTGCACAATCCATGTGTGCAAAGCTCTTATTTACTTACCTAAGAAGAATCACAGCTGTAATCGATGCCAAAAGTGTTTCTAACATGTATCGACTCAGGGAGCTGAATACTTATGCAATGACTATATTTGAGTAATTTTTTAGAAATGTGATTAATCTTTTAGAAAATGTTAGAATTTTCTTCCACTTCGACATTACAGAGTATTTTGTGTAGATTGTTGACAAAGATGGCAATTAAATCAATTTTAGTCCCACTTTGTAACAAAATAAAATGTGAAGAAATTCAAGGGGTGTGAATACTTTGCAAGGCACTGTATATCAAACCATACATATGTTTTAAGGCATTATGCAATATTTAAAGTGCATAAATCAATATTTTAAATATGACTGCTTCATTTTATGCATTATTAATATCGGTACCCCTTTACCGCCAGTTACGCACCAGTTTTGAAAGATTCCTGCATATTTTAATGTATTTTTGGATAAGAGTATGGTTGGATAAGAACAAGCCTATGTATTTAATGGCATTGGAAGTGTTATTTTAACATGAAGGTTTCAAGGCTAGGGTTGTTAAGGAATAAGATTCATTCATTAAATCATTTGTTTTTAAAATTTTACTTGTTGACGTTGTTCCTACTCGTTGTTCATACATCTCAGTACTGGTCCAAACGGTTTCATTTGGATTTAGTATTTCTATTGAAAGTGTTGGTTTACATGTCAGGAGATGAGAGAATAGTAGTGCCCTAACACAAGCCAAACGGTACACTTGTTTTCTCCAACACCTGCAGAGTTCAAGTGTTTAATCACTGTCTTTAACCAGAGAGAAACCAGACACAGCAGGGAGTGAATTGGATGGAGAGGAATCCTGCAATAATCTACCTTCTTAGAACAAAGACTAAAAGCTAACCCCTCCCCAAAAAGTAATGTCATTACCTAGCCCAACACTGGATTATACTGAAAGTATGTGAATTAAAATACATTGGAGAATATTACATGTCATAAGTACAAGTAACTCCCCACACAGGTACTCTAGATACTTCTTCTTTCACAAGAAAATATCTGCACAGGCAGTAGCCATTTTTCTACACTTTCTTCACAATCTCCATTTCACAGACAGTGATGAAGAGAACTATATCTGCTGTAAACTCAGAACAAAGAGTGAAACAGAGGAGGAGCTCTCCTTTGGTAATAGATGTTCGATGCAAGCTGCTCTTTGAAAATGGGGGTGATACTTAAATGAATAGAACATGAAACATGAGTTTGATGAAACACGCAACACGCTGTGCAGCCCACTGTGAGTTTCAAGAACATCCTCACCATGTGAACATTACAATGAAGGCTCTTAAGACCAGGGGCCTTATCTACAAAGCGTCTCAGACTAGAAAATGTGTCGTAAGTGCTGAGAATAGAGACATTTTACTCCTACCATTATGGGTAAAAATAAAAGCTATGCATGAAGCTTCTTTAGTCATAACAGTCCCACCTAGTCGACAGATATTTAGGACGCCTAATGAGTTGAGTTACCAGCAGGTGTCTTGATAATAGAAAATGTAGTCAGTGGTTCCTGCGCTACAAGCAATTGCTTTGGAGTTGTTGAAAGAATGTTTTGAGTTTTCTATATGATCAATCCATATATAATCTAGACCTCACATTATATGCCGAAATACTTACAACCACATAGGCTAATAAATAATCACATATTTTTCTTTTGATTATTTAACCTACATCATGTTATTTCAAGATATCCCTTCGGAACTCAATAACACGTTACATAATACCTAAATTAAAGGCATCTAGGGCCTATGTTAACATTGATTGTGTTCGATAAAATGATAGACCTTTCAAACATTTTATGCAAAATTATCGTCAAGAGATTTGATGCCAACTGTGTCAAAGAGATTTAGAGTTGTTAAACGGGAATGATGAGTGTGTTGATATACTGAGTGTACAAAACATTAAGGACATTTTCCTAATATTGAGTTGCACCCCCCCTTTTGCCCTCAAAACAGCCTCAATTAGTCGGGGCATGGACTCTACTAGGTGTCAAAAGCGTTCCACAGGGATGCTGGCCCATGTTGACTCCAATGTTTCCCACAGCTGTGTCAAGTTGGCTGGATGTCCTTTGGGTGGTGGACCATTCTTGATACACACAGGAAACTGTTGAGCGTGAAAAACCCAGCAGAGTTGCAGTTCTTGCAGTTATGTATTTTTAGTCATTTAGCAGACACTCTTATCCAGAACAACTTACAGAAGCAATTAGGGTTAAGTGCCTTGCTCAACGGCACATCGACAGATTTTTCACCTAGTCGGCTTTGGGATTAGAACCAGCGACCTTTCGGTTACTGGCACTACACTCTTAACCACTAAGCTACCTGCCGCCCTATATGCACACCAATATTATAGCAAAGAATTAAGAGTAGGTAAAGTGATTGTGTCAGGCGAAAATTCAAGTAGTCGTTTTACCATTGCAACATTTGACACTCACATTCACTGTGGTTGTCTGAAGCGTGCACAGCTGGCGATGCCTCTTCACGATTGGTTATTCCCCATCATTTCCAACAATGTCAATGAGCGTCATCACTATCTTTCCTTTGCGGCACCTCAAACTGTCGTGATTACCAGCTGAGATCAACTTTTATGAGTTGATTTTACTCCTTGCTCAGACATTGTCTGAGCAGTGTCTTAGCATCATCTTAAAACCTACTCTTAGCTGGTAGTTATTTTTGTCTTAAAACAGGTTTTAACAGGATTCCTACGACCTTTTTTGAGACGCTTTGTGGATAACGACCCAGGAGTCTCTGGGAAATTTCTAGTCCTCAAAGTAACCAATATCGTCCAAACAAACTCGCCAAACAATCGCTGTCAAGACCCCACACAAACACACACACACCTCACCCCACTAAAAATGTGCTGTCAGGACCACAACCTCATTGGCAGAACCACACACACACACACACATTCACACACACACACACAGCACCACCACCAAACAACAATCACTGTCAAGACCACACGACCCCATTGACAGAACTCTTCACCAAACAATCCTTGTCAACAGTGGTTGGAGATGACAGCCCCTGAGGCACACACACCCTTCCATATACACACACACACCATACACACACAAAGTACACACACACATCCCAAACAATAACTGTCAACGTTATGGTCCGGCTCATGTGGCTGTAGGAAATGACAGCTAAGTAGGGAAGGAGGGACAAAGTCCGGCTGTGAAGTGCCTTTGGCTACCGAGAGCTGTCAATCACACTGGCAGCAGACAGAAGAGTGAGTGTCCACTGTCATCCTTCTCCACACTAGATGCTATCATCACGCTGGCAGACAGATGAGACACAGAGGCCAAAATGACACCCTATTCCTTATATGGTGCACTACTTTAAACCAGGGTCGATAGGGAATACGATGTATTACACAATACAATGTAGGGAATAGGGTGCAATTTCAGACGCAGTCAGAGAATCAGCTGGTGCTGTGTAGCTCCATCAGTCATACATATGGTACATCACCTCTCTCCTGCACAAATTAGCAGCATATGGTCTATAGAGAGATATGGCCAGGGTAAACACGTCATTATAAATGTTGGCCCTGCACTACAGATGGCTATATCGGTCTGCTAATACAGGACTAGTAAAGGCCCAGTGCACTACTTTTGTGAAGAAGGTTTTCAAGGGGGTGCTGCAGCACCCTAAGCACCCCTACTTCCTGCAGCTATGCTGAGGTCCACATAGCTACACTCTTAGAAAAAAAGGTGCCATCTAGAACCTTAAAGGGTTCTTCTTCTGTCCCCATAGGAAAACCCTTTGAAGAAGATCAGCACAGTCTGATTTACTGTCATTCAACTACACTTTTAGAAAAAGGGGTTCCAAAAGGGTACTTTGGCTGTCCCCATAGGAGAACTATTTTTGGTTCCAGGTAGAACCCCTTTCGGTTGCAGGTAGAACCCTTTCAGTTCCAGGCAGAACCCTTTTGGGTTCCATGTTCTACCTGGAAGCAAAAAGGGTTCTACTTGGAACCAAAAAGGGTTTTACCTGGAACCAAAAAGGGTTCTCCTATGGGGACAGCCAAAGCACCCTTTTGGAACACATTTTTCTAAGAGTGCAGTTGAATGACAGTGAATCAGACTGTGCTGACGTGCACCTTGTTGACAGTGCTTAACCCCTGTCTATTGCAGCGACTGTATACAGAACATGATTGGTCCTCAGACTTTAATAGGTCCAGTAGTTGTTGTTATGGTAGAAAGACGTGGGCAGTGTTTGTATTGGAGAATCTAACTAGTCGTGACACACAAAAGCAGCACTTCAAAGGGCTTATTCCTGGCTCCCATAAAAGCTATTGTTCTGAGAGCAATAAGAATGTCAGTGGACCTGTCATACACTCAGGTGTACACACACATGCACACACACACACACACACACACACACACACACACACACACACACACACACACACACACACACACACACAAGGCAATGGGAGCTTTTTCATCTCACACAGCATCATCAGAGCTTTAAAGATATTGTTGTCTTGCATGATGTCGATCTATATCCAACATTTTCACATTTAGCTGTATTCCAGTAAGACATCAACAGCTTTTTTAATTTTGATTGAGCAGTTCCATGTTTCTTGCTCTGTATTAGAGTGAATTAAAAGGCCTGTTAGACTAATACATTTTGTAGCATGCCTTTTGAAGAGAGTGCTTTGTGATTAATGGTGTGGGTCCATGTCATGTTTCACCAGTATACCCCATTACTCATTTAACCAATTCAAATGTATGATTTAATCGTAGGACCGAAATCACCGCAGAAAAAAGCTCTACAACTGTTTTCACACCTCAAGATACATATGGGTCCTGGTCGAAAGTAGTGCAGTAAACAGAGAATAGGGTGTCATTTGGGACGAAGCCTGAAATAACGTGTTACATAACAGCCCCTGTTGTAACCTGTGCTTGATCCATCACTGTACTGTAGTCTCTGTCTCTGTACATAACAGACTCAGCAAGTCAGACCCCAGTTCTGCAAGACATGGGGTTTTTTCAAGTCCGGGTCTACTTTCTGCACACCACAAGACTGTGTTAGCCTGTAGAACTAAAGCTTATTCTGTGCAGCTAATGCAAGTCCTTAGGTCTCCGTAAACTACTCATGCGAGTGTGGTTCACCATCTGAACCACATCCATTACCAAAGCACCCTTTGCCTATGCAGTCTTTCTTCACACACCAATGTACAAAGCCAAGAAACGTCTTCACTTTCCGAGCAATTAGTCAGAGAAATTAGTGGAATCAATCCCCAGGCCAATGTGGACACAGTGGAAACGTGAGTTAGACCTGCAAACAGAACAGAATCACCACGACGACATGGCACGCAGTGTCTCCACGGCAACAACCAGGGTCCTAACACCGCTACAGCTGTTCTCACATGCACTCATCTCACATCAGCTTCTAAATCAGGACAATCGCAAGCTATTTATAGATTACTAGTAGTTAGCAGTGTTGGTGGCCATGGTGATGATGATGATGATGAGGATGACTTTGTTTGAATATCAACTGTAGTTAAACTAGTCAAGTTCATGGAATAATTCTACAGTTTCTGATGTTTTAATTACACACAATGAGCCAGATTCCTACAGTAAAGCCTTTACTGGAGTCTGTAGTTGTTCTCTCTCGAATGACTTCTCAAAATCAATATGACAACATGACTGTTCTGTATCCAGAGACCAGAGTTGTGGATATCGACTTTCTTTGTTCACCTATGTTGTGCACGCATGCACACACACTGTACAAAAAACAATCACAAGTCTAGTTGTTTCAACTAATTACTATTAAGTGACTGGTTCCACAGCTTTTTTGTTTTTTGTACATGAACTTAAGATTCTTTGTTGGCCCAAACTTAGCTCCAACATGAGAAAACATGGGCAAAAATGCAGTAAACTTAAAATTATGTGTTTGCTCAATATGTCTCATATGTTCATTGAACAAAAAAATAATATTTTTGGTATCTTACCTAAAAAAAGGCTGTGTAACTAGTTACACGCACAGTGCTTTTAACATACAATGTTTTCAACTTACATTTTTGACATACATGATTACATTGCGCATGTTCATTTATATAGTTATTATTATTCAACATGTCCTCACCTGGGATTTGAACTCACAACCTCTCGGTTCATAGCATTCTGATCTTCCTGCTACGCCACCATGTCTGTATCAATTGACAGTTAATGTGACTATTCTCTCATCATTGATTTGATTTACTTATTTCAGCAATTTCAGGTTTTTCTGTATAGTTGTCTAATGTTGGTGGGGCATATTACTCTGTTTTAATGTTGCTCCTTAATCACTATGATAAATAAAATAGTTTTTCTTGAGTGTAGTTTTAACAGAGCTGAGATTTACTATGAAGTGCGAATGGTAGCAATACCATTGAAATCAGTTTCTGACACAGACATGGTGGCGTAGCAAGAAGATTGGAATACTGCGATCAAGAGGTTGTGAGTTCAAATCCCACGTGAGAACGTGTGTGTGTAACTAGCTCTGCAGCTTTTTGTTGTTGTTTGTAAAATGCCAAAATAATCATTTCTAGTAGAATGAACATATAAGATAAATTGAGCAAACACATAATTTAAGTTGACTGAATTTTTACCTACGTTTTCCATGTTGGAGCTAAGTTTGGGCCAACTAAACCAGTTACTTAATAATAATTAGTTGAAACAACTAGATTTTTTCCCAATGCACACACACAGGCACCCTGAGAGGTTCCTAAGGTTCATTCTGCCCTTCTGATGTCTATCCAGACGGCACTAACAACTACAGCCAACATTATTAGCCTTGTGTACATAACATTCACCATTTGTGTTTTTTTTATTTTTTAACCCATCACATGGCAAGCAGTGTCAAGTCAAGTGACTCATCCTCCTGCTGAATATTTTGATGGAAAAACAAATAGTTAGTCAAAACTGCTATGCTGTGGCCTGTATCCATATAAACTCTTTCTATATCTGTATATGGAACGTGTATCTTGCAGTGTAATTACAATTTAATAACCTCTGTATAATTGAATTTCCATAACTATCTAGCTCAATATATAATTAATATTTTAAACATGTTCGTATTATTCAAACATAACAGGTAACTAACCCCTTCCCCATCTGTTTAAACCAGAAAAGCATGAGCCATGTGCTGAGTATGAGCCTGGTCGGGTAAACTCATTATACCTCAAGCCATCAATACACTACAGCCATACATAGCCATGGGCTGATCCACTCATAAAACACTGTGTACAATACTAAACCTATAGGCTATACATGTAATCTCACAATTACAGATTATATAAAAAATGTTGTTCATACTTTCGACCACTGCACAGTGCTCCTCTTATCATTCAGTTTCCTATGGGATGTCTCAGTCTGCACCTAAGGCAGGGGTTTCAAACATACAGCCTCCGGGCCGGATCCAGCCCATGAGCATTTCCAATCGGGCCCGAGGGTGGTTTGAGTAAAAATAAAATAAACAAACTCAATATACTTTAAAATAACTAAAACCAAAATCTAAACTGTGTAGCGCTCCCTAATTATCACCAAAATTAAAGCGATAAAGCCACGGAGTATCAAAAATTATAAAAATGATGGATAGAGGACTGTCTTTTGCAAATATGGACGCAAGGAAATATATTTTTTAAATAAAAAATTAAAGACCGAATGCGGTCCCCAGGGCAAAATGTGTTTGACACCACTGATCTAGGGTATTACTACATTTCATTTGTTTCAGCTTTACTCCAAATGCATTACAGCATTAGTGTCACCATTACCTAAGCACAATCGTTATCATTACCTAGGCCTATGTGATTGCATGCTTTGTGTGTGTGTGTGTTTGTAGGCTATGTTACCTTCATTTTCCAAACCTCCACATTTGGAATGCACCCCAGAAATATTTTCTATTTCTCCTGGATTGTAGGACAACATACTGTACTTTGTGAAAGGCTCATGGGTTATGGCATGATCTATAATGAATCGGTAAGTGGAGCTGCTTTTTGTAGCCTCTGTACAGCAGGCTGTGTTGGGTGTCTTTGAACAGGTTTCACTGGACCTTTAACGTGATGTAACAGATGGCTAGAACGTTTTGATGGAAAAACAAATAGTTAGTCAAAACTGCTACGTTGTGGCTTACATCCATAAAAACTATTTATTTATGGAACGTATCTCTTACAGTGTAATTACAATGTAATAACAATTGTATATAATTAGAGTTTCCATACCTACCTATCTAGACACAATGTAAAACCAACTGTTAAGGATCTGAACACATGACTAAGCACTTTTCTGTAACACTCTTTAAACGCGTCAAGGCATTTAGAATTTCAATGAAAATACGTCACAGTGTTTAGATTGTAAACACCAGAACATGTTTATTCGCTGTAACCCTTTTTAAACACATTAACACGTTTATTCAACACTAAACACTGTGTTGTTTTAACAGGGTGTAAAGCCGTATTTGCATATTTCCCAGCATGTCTTTTTTGTGGAATGTTTAAGATACCCACCCATGACTGTGTTTGTTAGTGACACATTTACATTTACATTTTAGTCATTTAGCAGACGCTCTTATCCAGAGCGACTTACAGTTAGTGAATACATATTTTTTTATACTGGCCCCCCGTGGGAATTGAACCCACAACCCTGGCATTGCAAACGCCATGCTCTATCAACTGAGCTACATCCCTGCCGGCCATTCCCTCCCCTACCCTGGACGACACTGGGCCAATTGTGCGCCGCCCATGAGTCTCCCGGTTGCGGGAGACTTCTTCAAATGACTGCCTAAGTGAATGTGTTTCAATTAAAAGTAAACCCTTTATAACCACATATTATACTTTTAATAAGGCCTTTAGTTATGGCCTAGTAATCCTCGACATTGCGGTCTAAAAATCCTGGCTCATGGGCCACATCAGACCTGTTAGTCACAATATGCTGGTTTGTGAAGTGATTAGAGGGAGGATATCCAACTATTTTGAATATTTTATAACCCACAACCTGCACTCGGAGTGACTGCTATGGTGAAGGACTTTACAAACAAGACTCCCTAAACCATCTAAACTGGAACAACCATCTCAGTAACGGGTACAAAAAGTGTAACCCCTTAAAGATTTGATTAGTTTAGAAAAATGTAAGTTATTTAACTTTGTATAGTATAATATTAATTAATCAATCAATGTGCATGAGGAAACAGATACAGTATTAAAATAAACTATTCTAAAAATCAACCTGCAACAAAGCATGCTGGGAAATATGATAATGAGGCCCCTCCCACATCTTTGAAGTCAACACAGTCGAGTAACAACAATACCATGCGATTGAAAAGATTTATTGAATCAAATGTCCTGTTCAGTTGTGCTGAAATGTAGATAAGGTGGTCCTCTGTAGCTCAATTGGTAGAGCATGGCGCTTGTAACGCCAGGGTAGTGGGTTCGATCCCCGGGACCACCCATACGTAAAAATGTATGCACGCATGACTGTAAGTCGCTTTGGATAAAAGCATCTGCTAAATGGCATATTATTCTGTAAGGTGACAGACATTCCTAACACTGATCTGAATTAAAGGCATGGAAAGTCACATCTATTTATAATGACCAAATGCACGCTAAACAGGATGATGGGGAAGTAAACACTAGTGTTTAAAATCTTAACACTTAGGAGATATAGGTGTTCTCCTGGTTGGGAGTTAACTGGAAAAAGCTGACCATCATATTTAATATTGCATTGTAAATGCCTGTGTTTAAGATGAGAACACTTACTGGCAAATCTAAATGCCTAATGTTTAAGTTTTAAACACTGACGTTTAGGTTATAAACGTGTCAAATGTTTCATGTTCCACATCATTAAGGAATTATCATGGTCCACACATGATAATAAAAAGTTATACAGCTGCACCATTGAGAGCACCTTGACTGGCTGCATCACTGCTTGTTATGGCAACTGTTTGGCATCCGACCGCAAGGTGCTACAGAGGGTAGTGCATACGGCCCAGTACATCACTTGGGCCGAGCTCCCTGCCATCCAGGACCTCTTTACCAGGCGGTGTCAGATGAAGGCCCTAAAAAATGTATACAACTCTAGCCACCCAACTTATAGACTGTTCTCTCTGCTACCATACAGCAAGCGGTACCGATGCACCAAGTCTGGAAACAAAAGGACCCTGAACAGCTTCTACCCCAAGCCATAAGACTGCTAAACAGGTAGTTAAAAAGTTATATCTGCATTGACCGTTTTGCACTAACTCTTTGACTCATCACATAAGCTGCTGTTACTGTTTATTATCTATCCTGTTGAATAGTCACTTTATCCCTACCTATATGTACATATCTACCTCAATTACCTCGTACCCCTGCACATCGACTCAATACTGGTACCTCGTGTATATAGCCAAGTTATCGTTACTTATTGTGTATTTATTCCTTGTGTTAATATTTGTTCATTTTTCTATTATATCTAATTATTTTTCTTTCTGCATCATTGGGAAGGGCCTGTAATTAAGTATTTCACTGTTGGTCTACACCTGTTGTTTACAAAGTATGTGACAAATAAAATTTGATTTGATTTGACGGTTTTACAGTGTAGGCTATAGCAATATTTGAAATATATCTGATTATAATAATAATATAATATGCCATTTAGCAGACGCTTTTATCCAAAGCGCCTTACAGTCATGCGTGCATGCATTTTTGTGTATGGGTGGTCCCGAACCCACTACCTTGGCGTTACAAGCGCCGTGCTCTACCAGCTGAGCTACAGAGGACCACAGGAGAATGAGATTCATGGGAGAATGTATGTTTAAACATGTTTGTATTATTCAAACATAACAGGCACCTAACCCCTTCACCATCTGTTGAAACCAGAAAAGCAGGTATGAGCCAGGCAGGTAAACTCATTATAACTCAAGTAGACAAGCCACACCCAAACATAAATGTTGATAACCAGGTGATAATGCCAGGAGCTGTTCTTTCAGCGCTACAGCACTAATAGCTCACGGGAAAGCACAGTCTCAATATGCCACTGCTGAAAACAGTAGTATTAAATCCACTACTGTAGGCTATAATTCAATTGTGATTATGAATATGTATCCTAAATTATAAAGGCTGACAAACAGATAACGGAAATATGGCCAAACTCTAAAGGGATCGTTTCACATTCAAATTGACAAATAAACAAATAGACCTGACCAGTCCATACTACATGTAGCTAAAAGCGCATGCATTGTAATGTTCTTTAACTGCTGTAACCTAAAAAATTTAATGGAAGCATACTATCTTCATTTACCCTCTCCAGTAGTCAGTTAAATGTTGTTCGGCACATCTGGAGACATGCTTAGTGCATTAGTTTCCTTCGCACCGTTATGTGCCCGTGTTGAATAATATAATATGTAGATGGTGTCCATAATGTAGATGGTGTCCATAATGTAGATGGTGTCCATAATGTAGATGGTGTCCCCCCGCACCTCTCTGCTTCGAGGGGTTGGGTTGAATGCAGAAGACACATTTCGGTTGAATGCATTCAGTTGTACAACTGACTAGGTATCCCCTTTCCCTTCCTTAATGTAGGGCTAAAGCCCACCCACTCTGATCTTTGATACAGTTTAATCAAATATTGCTTGGGGGAAATTAATATTGGTTGTTGTCTCCAAAACAGAAACTTTTCAGGAATTTGAAAAAATGACTATATATTCCCATTAATGAAAATACAATTATGAAACTTCTGAAGCTAATTTGAAAATATGTTCTTGGTCATAGAGTCATCATGAAATGTTCAGACTACATTGAGGGGAGTTACTCCTTTCAATAAATGTTTTTTAAAAATGTATTTGCGAGGTTTTCATCAGACAGCAACGTATTTCAAAAACAAATAATAAAACATTCACTCTTAATTTTCGAGTAATGTAGGCCTAGTTTGTCCTTTGAAAAAGGGTTAATGTCTTCGTTTTATTAAAACTTGTTACGGTCCCTATGTTACCTGCCTGATCAACAGGTTAAATATGTCTATTGACATGAATAAATCTCTGTATGTCCATGAAGTCATGTAGGCCTACTATTTTACTAAATGTTGGACTTTAGTGAAGAAACATTGCATGCAAAGCTGTGGGCTTACTCTCAGTGTAGAAACAATGCTCTCTAATCTACTGCCTGTATTTTCTTGGTCCTTTACAAAGACCATTGTGATTTTGTCTTGTTTTATAGAAATGCTGATTCACCCTAAAATCGATCGTTTTGGGGATCAGAGCTGCTTAAAGAGATGCCCATATTGTGGTGGGGCTCAAAGCAGGCTAGACCTTTCAAAAAGGCCATGCAAATGTGGACATAAAAGGCACCAGGCTACTCTGAATATGTGCTGAAGTTGTAGGCCTATAGCTTACAGCTGTTGACTCCGCTGGAATATTGTAGACTTATATCCTATAGCATATACTGTACATCTGTTTTTGTATGTTTTCTTCTATCAAATTGTATATAGTGACCTCAGGCTACGATTCGTTGGAGGACAAGGACCTGATCGTTAGGCCGAGAATGGGTTATGGGCGTTTTATTCGGTCTGCTCGTGTATGGCCAGCTGGCTGCAGATCATCCCTCATGATGTGGCAGCGCAGCTCACAGGAGCTCGAGGAGCTGTCCTTTCAGCACCGTGTGCAGCTCAGCTCATGTTCAAGCTGCAGCAACAGCTGATGGAACGAACTTCAGATAAGGTTACATGCACACAATCAGAGCCGCGGGAAGATGTTTGGGGGGGGGGGTAGTAAAGGCCCAGTGCACTACTTTTGTGAAATAAATGTTTTATTGTTTTTTAAATAAATAATGTACAGTACCAGTCAAAAGTTTGGACACACCTACTAATTCCAGGGTTTTTCTTTATTTTTACTATTTCTACATTGTAGAATAATAGTGAAGACATCAAAACTATTAAATAACACATATGGATCATGTAGTAACCAAAAAAGTTAAACAAATCAAAATATATTTTATATTTGAGATTCTTCAAAGTAGCCCCCTTTGCCTTGATGACAGCTTTGCACACTCTTGGCATTCTCTCAACCAGCTTCATGAGGTGAACGGATGATCTCCGCATGTATGGTTCCCACCATGAAGCATGGAGGAGGAGGTGTGATGGTGTGGGGGTGCTTTGCTAGTGACATTGTCAGTGATTTATTTAGAATTCAAGGCACACTTAACCAGCATGGCTACCACAGCATTCTGCAGCAATACGCCATCCCATCTGGTTTGCACTTAGTGGGACTATAATTTGTTTAACAACAGGACAATGACCCAACACACCTCCAGGCTGTGTAAGGGCTATTTGACCAAGAAGGAGAGTGATGGAGTACTGCATCAGATGACCTGGCCTCCACAATCACCCGACCTCAACCCAATTGAGATGGTTTGGTATGAGTTGGACTGCAGAGTGAAGGAAAAGTAGCCAACAAGTGCTCAGCATATGTGGGAACTCCTTCAAGACTGTTGGAAAAGCATTCCAGGTGAAGCTGGTTGAGAGAATGCCAAGAGTGCATAAAGCTGTCATCAAGGCAAAGGGTGGCTACTTTGAAGAATCTCAAATATAAAATATATTTTGATTTGTTTAACACGTTTTTGGCTACTACATGATTCCATATGTGTTATTTCATAGTTTTGATGTCTTCACTATTACTCTACAATGTATAAAATAGTTAAAAAAATAAGAAAAACCCTTGAATGAGTAGGTCTTCTAAAACTTTTGACTGGTACTGTACATTTCTAATTTTCTTTCTTCCAGATTTTTCAGGGGGTGCTGCAGCACCCTCAGCACCCCTACTTCCCTATCTATGCACACAATAATGCGATTATTGTGGATAGTCAGGTTAATGTAATCGTTTGTTTAAAACGTTTACATGGTTTGCAAGAAGAACGATTTCCCTAATAATCCTGTTTACATGGACACATCTGAAATCAGGCTATTGATGGGTCTTTTGATAAATGCAGATCTCCAATCAAAATAAACGTTCTACCACAGTGACCATGTTATTTTTGCAAATACTATTTTATTCGGACATATAATGTTTGTACGTGAAAACTATTTATAAGATGAATACTTTTCCGATCTCACTTAACTCGCGCATAAACCGGAAGCTTGGCTGACATGGGCAAATAATAATTCGAAAGATTGCTCAGAAAACCAGGTGTTTTAAACGGTGTATGCTTACTTCGATTATGACCTTACACTGATTAAGATAAGCAGAGTAAGGTGTTTACATAATGCAATACCCGGCCTTCTGCCATAATCAGTTTAATGTCGAGTGTTTAGTGTGAATGTAAACATGTTGATGCCTCCACCGTTTTTAGGTAGTGTTGACGCGTTATCAATCACAGCATTTTGTAACCTACCACTTGCATGATCTGCCATTAAATCACGGATTCAAACATGTTGTCTACAGGGGTAACCAATGCAGATGCAGCAACAGTCGTGCAGTTGAAATTATTATACATGTAGGCTTATCATTATTTATTTTCCAAAAATGTGTTCAAGCCTATCTCAGTGGCCTGGTAGGCTACTCCTACCTTGATGGTGCATTGTGGTACTCGAGGGAATGGTTGCATACATAGTAGCCTAGAGGACTGCTTTTCGTACTGATCTTTTCTCATTAAATTGATTAGCTGCTGAAATCTATCATGGAAATTGTCCGTTAATCTAGATAGACAGACACATTATGTTGTTGCTACTGATGGTAGTGATGCTGTTTTTATTATCTATCAATTTGATGTGCAGAAACATTGTACACAGGTGGCATTTTACTGTTATTGCATCATCATTTTGTTCTGCCTGTTAACATACCGGAGTTATTTAGCCAAAACTACATTTTACCTACTTTTCAACAAAAAACAAATGTTGCATAATGAACAGGTTTTAAGGGTTAATACCGGGTAGTGGGTATAGACTACCTGTTGCTGGACTAACTTTAGTGAAACACGTCTGCATAATGCTGTGTTGACTTTAATCCACTGTGCTATATAGTGGTTGTAAGTGATACAGTAACTATTTAAACTGTAGCCTATTCACCACCCAACATTCACGGCCCTGACTGTGATTAGGCTATAGCCTACACTTTATATCACCGCATGAATGACATTATCTTGACACAGTGGTTGTGCGTAATGCTGTTACGCAATTAAACCTCCATGGAGTGTAGACCGCAGACTCACCTATGGTGGTGATGACTGTGATGGCAAAGTAAAAAGATCCCGCAAATTTCCACTGAACTCCGGCCCTGTGGGGCTCGGCCTCCATAATGATGGTCTCCAGTTTGCGGTAGTCGTCCTCGCTAATGTTGTATTTCCCTTGGAGACGCTTCTCCTCTGCCTCCAGCTGTTCTTTCTCCCGCATCTCGAAGTCTGACTCCAGGGCATCGAACACCGCGGCCCCGACCAGCAGGTACGTGAACGTGCAGATGATCAGGGACAAGGTCCGCACGTTCTGCCGCTTCATGACCACCAGGAACCGGCGAGTGAGGGGCTCATGTCCCCTCGGATCCCCCGGGAAGGCTGCGCAGCAATCGGGAAAGCGTTGGCAGCGGCTGGAAGAGGAGGGACAGACTGGCGCGTGTTGGTGACGGTGGGTGCGGTGGACGGAGGAGCAGTAGTGGAGACTGCTATGTGTGTGATCCCTGTAACAGGTCCCCAGATCCTGCTCCGGGTTCGCAGAGAGACACAGGAGACTGCTCGATCGCCGGGACCACGAGCGCTGCAGCCTAGACACTCTGCGCAAAACCTGCCCAAACCAAGTCCTCCCGGCGCGTAGTGCCATCAACAAGCAGCTGCAAGATTCCTCCGTTGTCTTCTTATCCAAAAGTCAACGTTTTTTTTAACGAATTCAATTAAACACATATGGCAAAATAATGTTCAATTATTGTTGTTGTGAATCTGTAAATGTTTGATGGGGTATTCTCAGGTTGTGCATGCATTCCTGGAAGATTTAAAGAGAAATTAACCGATCAAAGTGAGGTTGGATGCGGGTGAAGCATACGCTATTTGCTCCCAGTAAGTTGCAGTAAGCAGCAACCTGTTCATCTCACCGCCTCATCCTCAAGTGTCAGGCTATATTTAACAACGAACCTTCCCACCATTTGCACATAATCAACTGACTGTGTGGAATCCAGACATACAGCTCAGAAATATAAGACATCGCCAGAAGTAATTTCCATTTGAGTCCTCGATAAGACAGAGGGACAAATGAGGAGACCAACACAGCGCAGGATCCGGGAGAAAAAAAGGCTACTCACTCACTTGATTCGCGCTGTGGGGATCTGGACCCAGGCAATGCTCAACAAATTAAACCAAACAGAGATCTAACACTGAGCACAGCGTAATTCGTGTCCATTGCGCAATGATTTCCTACCGATTCCTTTCCTCATATCGGATCATATTGCCAAGCTTTATGGTAAAGATAAAACTATCCCAAAAAGGTGAGTGGAAGAATCAACATTGACAACAGGTTCCATTTCAAATATTCCTTTCTTAGAATAGTGCGTGGGGTTCTGCTTCAGGACAAAAAGTGCATTGTCACTGTGTAACCTACTCTAGCAACCCGGAGCAGGCATACCCGAAATACCGGAATAGCCTAACCGATACATGACAGAATTAGAGACTTCACTGAATTCACATCATTCATGACCCTGGTGCATGTCTCCTGTTAGGCGCACGATGACTACCGGCTCAGCTGCGCGCACCAAGTGCTCTCAAGGCTCTAGCTAAATTCTCCACGGGCTTCCAATCAACTGGAGTTGAATTAGAAAAACGTTAGTAGAAGTTACTCGAGGCCATCAACTAACGCTACTTTCAGAGGATAGAGAGAGATAAGCACTTTGATGATGACTCCGAACGCTGCTTGTCCTCACAGGCCACGGATGATGAGTGTGTGGAATCTCCTGTGAGAAGTGTGGCAGGCTAGATCATTTAAGAAACCGTTGTGATCTGATTCTCCATCTGTTCTATTTCAGGACATTCTATTTTAAGACATTATAATTATTGAACATGTTTACTTTAATCGGTCTTCCTCCCCAGGGGCCTCTTAAAACCCTACCAAACTGAGGAATCGGGAGAGAAGAGCCTTGATCAGGGAGGTGACCAAGAACCCCATGGTCACTCTGACAAAGCTGCATAATTCCTCTGTGGAGATGGGAGAACCTTCCAGAAGGACAACCATCTCTGCAGCACTCCACCAATCAGGCCTTTATGGTAGAGTGGCCAGATGGAAGCCACTCCTCAGTAAAAGGCACATGACAGCCCACTTAGAGTTTGCCAAAAGGCACCTAAAGGACTCTCAGACCATGAGAAACAAGATTCTCTGGTCTTATAAAACCAAGATTGAACTCTTTGGCCTGAATGCCAAGCATCACATCTGGAGGAAACCTGGCACCATCCCTACAGTGAAGAATGGTGGTGGCAGCATCATGCTGTGGGGGCGTTTTCAGCAGCAGGGACTGGGAGACTAGTCAGGATCAAGGAAAAGATGAACGGAGCAAAGTACAGAGAGATCCTTGATGAAAACCTGCTCCGGAGCGCTCAGGACCTCAGACTGGGGCGAAGGTTCACCTGCTAACAGGACAACGACCCTAAGCGCACAGCCAAGACAATGCAGGAGTGGCTTCGGGACAAGTCTCTGAATGTCCTTGAGTGGCCCAGCCAGAGCCCGAGATTGAACCCGATCGAACATCTCTGGAGAAATCTGAAAATAGCTGTGCAGCGACGCTCCCCATCCAACCTGACAGAGCTCGAGAGGATCTGCAGAGAAAAATGGGAGAAACTCCCCAAATACAGGTGTGCCAAGCTTGTAGCGTCATACCCAAGAAGACTCGAGGCTGTAATCACTGCCAAAGGTGCTTCAACAAAGTACTGAGTAAAGGGTCTGAATACTTATGTAAATATCCTATTTCAGTATTTCAGTTTTAATAAATGTGCGTTAATTTAAAAAAAACTGTTTTCGTTTGTCATTATGGGGTATTGGTGTAGATTGATGAGGGAGAAAAAAAACAATTTTATCCATTTTAGAATAAGGCTGTAACGTAACAACATGTGGAAAAAGTGTGAATGCACTGTATGATTGCTCTACCAGCCGGGCTAGCCCAAATCCAATGAAACGCTAAATCATTGTATCCAGTAGCTGCTGGCCATGGTGCTAGTGTACAGTCCGGGCCCGCATGTATGTGCACGGGAAGGACTAGGGAGCACCATGTCGCCGTACAAGAATGCATCCATCTATGGAGATCGGAGCTCAAAGAAACTGTGTCTGAGGATAATATTCCTCAGGTGTCAATTCCTCCTGCTCTTTTTCTGTAATTGAATATGATGTAAGTCTATATTGCCTTGGTTGTGTAATGAACAACACAAATATTGTAACAACATTGAAAAATTCTGCATTTCAGCTTAAATTAATTACCTTTTAACATGGCGAACTGATAATTCTAAGGGGTAGATAGACCTGTCAACTCATCCCTCTCACACGCCCCTCTTTATCCAACAAAAATAGACGACAAAACATTTATATGATTTCAAACTGTGGAAATCTTGTAAAAATTAATGATCTGCAGGATCACAGTTTTTACATACTCTCAAGGTCAATATTTTGGCCACATTTGTTGTTGTTGATATACTCTGGTCTAATGTCAGTTTCATTGGTATGGAGGACAGAAGTCAGCACGCACCCAACCCGCTCACTGTAATCAAGGGCATGCCGTGCCAATCCTTCAATAGACTCTGACTCTATAATTTAGTATTTTGTCTCTTGAGGGAAGTGTGAACTTAAAATCCTCTTGAATGTTACAATAGCATACTTGAATATGCTCAACTGTCAGTTCTCTGCCTTCTACTTCCGCCCCACAGGTACAATGTCATAACCCCAAAGGCCTCCTCTTCACAGCTGGTATTTAAGAAACTTCACCCTCATTTCCCCATTAAACCCTTTAAACCCGCAGTGGAGAGGGTCAAAAGCTTCAACTTCCTCGGCGTGCACATCACTGACGTCCTGAAATGGTCCCTTCACACAGACAGTATGGTGAAGAAGGCGCAACAGCGTCTCTTCAATCTCAGGAGGCTGAAGAAATGTGTCTTGGCCCCTAAAACCCTTACAAACTTCTACAGATGCACCATTGAGAGCATCCTGTCGGGCTGTATCACCATCGGGAACGGCAATTGCACCGTCCGCAACCGCAGGGCTCTCCATAGAGTGGTGCGGTCAGCCCAATGCATCACCGGGGGCACAATGCCTGCCCTCCAGGACATCTAGAGCACCCGGTGTGACAGGAAGGCCAAGAAGATCATCAAGGACCTCAGGCATCCGAGCCACGGCCTGTTCACCCTGCCACCATCTAGAAGGCGGAGACAGTACAGGTGCATCAAAGCTGGGACCGAGAGACTGATAAACAGCTTCTATCTCCAGGCCATCAGATTGTTAAACAGTCACCACTAGCCAGCCCTTGCCCAGTACCCTACCCTGAACCTTAGTCAATGTTACTAGCCAGCTACCACCCGGTGCTCTACCCTGCACCTTAGAGACTACTGCCCTATGTGCATAGAGTCATTGAACACTGGTCACTTTTTATAATGTTTACATACTGTTTTACCCACTTTATATGTGTATACTGTATTCTAGTCATGGCTCATCCTATATAACTACTGCTGTACACCCCTTTTCTATTCATATACTGTCCATACTGTCTATACACACCATTATAAACACTGAGTGTACAAAACATTAAGAACACGTGCTCTTTCCATGACATAGACTGACCAGGTGAATCCAGGTGAAAGCTATGATCCCTTATTGATGTCACTTTTTAAATCCACTTCAATCAGTGTAGAGGAAGGGGAGGAGACAAGTTAAAGAAGGATTTTGAAGCCTTGAGACAATTGAGACATAGATTGAGTATGTGTGCCATTCAGAGGTTGAATGGGCAAGACAAAATATTTAAGTGACTTTGAACGGGATTTGATAGTCAAGAACTGCAACACTGTGGTGTTTTTCATGCTCATCAGATTCCTTTGTGTATCAAGAATGGTCCACCACCCAAAGGACATCCAGCCAACTTGACACAACTGTGAACATGGGTTCAACCCTAACCCTAGCCTCAACCAAAACCGAACCCTAGCTTCATGTCCACATTCCAGTTCAACCCTAACCTTATTATGTGCTTCACTAACCACCCTTTTTGTACCATCATTTTATATTCACTGGCATGAAAACGATAAGTGAGTCCCTCCAATTTTGTGACATGCTTTCTATTGGAAGCAACTGATGGATAGCACAACTATCTGTCCTAAAATGTACTGATCAAAGCAAACATGATCGCTCCCTCTCTTTCTGTCTCTCTCTCTCTTTCTGTCTCTCTCTCTCTCTTTCTCTCTCTCTCTCTCACAAATTCACTCACACACACATGCACACACACACGCACACATACACACACACTCTCACACACACACTCTCACACACACACACACACACACACACACACACACACACGTGTACACAGACACATAAAAACACTGCACTCAGAGAGAAACTCATGTCCCATCTGAATTCATCTTAAGAAGAGAGAGGGGTGGTGGTGGGGGTATATTCACTATATATATATATATATATATATATATATATATATATATATATATATATATATAACTCAATCTTCTCTCCTCGTCTCTCATGTCTCTGCTCTCCTCCCACCTACAGAGCTGAACATATTCCTGGAGAAGAGTAAAAATAAATAAAGTGGATAACGGCAGCAGGCACCTACAGTACTTCAGAGGAAGTCTCCATAGTAATGACAAAGTGGATCACTAGATGAGGTTGATTATCTTACAGGGGTTCAGACAGGAACAGAGGATACATCCTAAATGGCACCCTACCTATTCCCGGGTAGTGCACTATTTCTAGACCAGTACCCTATGGGCTCTATAGGGAATAGGGTGCCATTTGGGACTGGAGGTATGGTGCTGTGTTTTGTGAGGTACATCACAAAGGCATTATCCATTATGCACAGAGATTCCCATGTATAGATTTTGTTTAGATTGACAATGTGCAGAATAGCATTATACAGATTATTACATGATAATATAGTATGTGGTTTAATACAGTTATTGTGATGTTTTGCAGATTGTCAAATGTAAAGCCTCTGTGTGTTAAATATAATATACTGGACTACTACGGACAAAATACAATTCTGTAATTTTGGTAAGATTATATAAGAAGTTGCATTATGTAAAATACATGATAAATCTGTGAGAATGTGATTTGAAGGATTCAGGCACAGGAGGGTAAATCACTGAATACAGAGTTTATTCCGTAGGACACAGTTACGCTGGATAGCGTCAACAAAATACAGGCACGAGGGGAACAATATCCCCGGAAATACAAGGTACGGGTAGCTCAACCGAGCTACACCCAACTCACAAATAACAATCACCCACAAGGACAAGGGGGGCAGAGGGAACACTTATACATTTACATTTTAGTCATTTAGCAGACGCTCTTATCCAGAGCGATTTACAGTTAGTGAGTGCATACATTATTTATTTTTTCATACTGGCCCCCCGTGGGAATCAAACCCACAACCCTGGCGTTGCTAACACCATGCTCTACCAACTGAGCTACATCCCTGCCGGCCATTCCCTCCCCTACCCTGGACAACGCTGGGCCAATTGTGCGCCGCCCCATGGGTCTCCCGGTCGCGGCCAGCTACGACAGAGCCTGGATTCGAACCAGGATCTCTAGTGGCACAGCTAGCACTACGATGCAGTGCCTTAGACCACTGCGCCACTCGGTACTAACGAGGGGATATGAACCAGGTGTGTGTAATTGACAAGACAAGACAAATGGTATGATGATATATGGAGCGGCAGTGGCTAGTAAGCCAGTGACGACGAATGCCGAGGCCTGCCCGAACAAGTAGGGGAGGCAGCTTTGGAGGAAGTCGTGATAGTACCCCCTTGACGCGCAGCTCCAGCAGCGCGCCGACCCCGGCCTCGGGGACGGCCAGGAGGACGCGGAGCAGGGCAAGCCAGATGGCGACGGTGGAAATCCCGCAACAGGGAGGGATCAAGGATATCCCTCACCTGGACCCAGCACCGTTCCTCCGGACCGTACCCCTCCCACTCCACGAGGTACTGAAGGCCCCCCACCCGACGCCTCAAATCCAGGATGGAACGGACGGAGTATGCCGGGGCCCCCTCGATGTCCAGAGGAGGCGGAGGGACCTCCCGCAACTCAGACTCCTGGAGCGGACCAGCCACCACCGGCCTGAGGCGAGACACATGAAACGAGGGGTTAATACGGTAATCGGGGGGAAGTAATGACCTATAGGTGACCTCGTTGATTCTCCTCAGGACTTTAAACGGCCCCACAAACCATAGGCTCAGCTTCCGGCAGGGCAGGCGGAGGGGCAGATTCCGGGTCGAGAGCCAGACCCGATCAACCGGTACGAAGACTGGGGCCTCACTGCGGTGGCGGTCAGCGTTGGCCTTCTGACGACGCACAGCGCGTTGGAGGTGGACGTGGGCAGCGTCCCACGTCTCCTCCGTGTGCCGAAACCAGTCATCCACCGCAGGAGCCTCGGTCTGGCTCTGGTGCCACGGTGCCAGAACCGGTTGGTAACCCAACACACATTGAAATGGCGTTAGGTTAGTGGAGGAGTGCCGGAGAGAGTTCTGGGCACATTCGGCCCATGGCAAGAACACCGACCACTCCCCCAGCCGGTCCTGGCAGTAGGACCGCAGGAACCTACCCACATCCTGATTTACCCGTTCCACCTGCCCATTAGACTCGAGGTGGAACCCAGAGGTCAGGCTGACCGAGACCCCCAGACGTTCCATGAACGCCTTCCAGACCTTGGATGTGAACTGGGGACCTCGGTCAGACACTATATCCTCTGGTACCCCGTAGTGCCGGAAGACGTGTGTAAACAGGGCCTCCGCAGTTTTCAGGGCCTTGGAAAAGCAGTCCACAACGACCAGGATGGTGGTGTTACCTTGGGAGAGGGGAAGATCAGTCAGGAAATCAACACTTAGATGAGACCATGGTTGTTGTGGAATTGGTAAAGGTTGTAACTTACCCGCTAGGAGGTGCCTAGGTGCCTTACTCTGGGCGCACACCAAGCAGGAGTAGACATACACCATCACGTGCTTAGCCAAGGTAGGCCACCAGTACTTTCCGGTCAGGCAGCGCACTGTACGACCGATACCTGGGTGACCAGAGGAGGGTGACGTGTGTGCTCAGTAGATCAGACGATCACGGATAAGAGCAGGCACGTACCGCAGCCCAGCTGGACACTGAGGTGGAGATGGATCTGTGCGTATTGCCTGCTCTATATCCGCATCCATTTCCCATACTATCGGCACCACAATGCAGGAATCCAGGAGTATGGGGGTGTTGTCTCTGGGCCTCTCCTCTGTGTCATACAGCCGTGACAATGTGTCTGCCTTCACGTTCTTCGTACCCGGGATGTATGACAGTGTAAAATCGAACCGGGTGAAGAATAGGGCCCACCTGGCCTGGTGAGGATTCAGCCTCCTCGCTGCCCGGATGTACTCCAGGTTACGGTGGTCCGTCCAGACGAGGAAAGGGTGTTTCGCCCCCTCGAGCCAATGCCTCCACACGGTCAAAGCTCGGACAACAGCCAACAGCACCCGATCACCAACGTCGTAGTTCTGCTCTGCCGGGCTGAGCTTCTTAGAGAAGAAGGCACAGGGGCGGAGCTTGGGTGGCGTGCCCGAGCGCTGAGATAGGACAGCGCCTATCCCTACCTCGGACGCATCCACCTCCACTACGAACGGAAGTGATGGATCGGGGTGGACCAGTACCGGGGCTGAGGTGAACAGACCCCTCAGTTTCCTGAAGGCCAGGTCAGCCTCAGTAGACCAGCGGAGCCAGGACGGCCCACCCTTCAACAGAGATGTAATGGGAGCTGCGACCTTGCCAAAGCCCCGGATAAACCTCTGATAGTAGTTGGCAAAGCCCAGAAAGCGCTGCACCTCCTTAACCGTGGTGGGAGTCGGCCAATTACACACGGCTGAAATGCGATCCCCCTCCATCTCCACCCCTGAGGTGGTAATGCAGTATCCGAGGAAGGAGATGGACTGCTGGAAAAACATACACTTCTCTGCCTTGGCATGAAGGTCATTTTCCAACAGTCGGGCCAGCACTTTGCGAACCAGGGACACATGCTCGGCGCGCGTAGCGGAATACACCAGAATGTCATCGATGTAGACCACTACACCGCGACCAAGCATGTCCCGAAACACCTCGTTCACAAAGGACTGGAAGACGGATGGAGCATTCATCAAGCCGTAGGGCATCACCAGGTAGTCATAATGCCCTGTGGTTGTGCTGAATGCTGTCTTCCACTCATCCACCTCCCGAACACGCACCAGGTTGTACGCACTCCTGAGATCTAATTTGGTAAAGAAGCGCGCCCCATGCATTGACTCGATCACTGACGGAATGAGGGGGAGAGGATAACTAAACCTGATCGTCTCCTTGTTCAGTGGTCGATAATCAATGCAAGGGCGCAGACCGCCGTCTTTCTTCTTCACAAAGAAGAAACTCGAGGAGGCGGGTGAAGTGGAGAGAAGTATATACCCCTGGCGCAGGGACTCGGCGACATATGTTTCCATAGCCGCCGTTTCAGCCTGCGACAGGGGGTACACATGACTCCTGGGAGGTACAGCATCTACCCAGAGGTTTATCGCGCAATCCCCCACCCGATGAGGTGGTAACTTGGTAGCCAGCATCTTTGAAAACACGTGCGCCAAATCAAGGTATTCGGGGGGAATGCGCACGGTGGAGTTACTGTCTGGACTTTCCACCGTGGTTGCACCAACGGAAACACCTAGACACCTACCCTGACACTCTCGCGACCACCCCGTGAGAACCCTCTGCGGCCATAAGAAGGTGGGGTTGTGGAGTGCTAACCAAGGGATACCTAATACCACAGGGAAAGCAGGGGACTCGATAATAAAAAAAGTGATCTGCTCTCAATGAGTCTCCTGGGTAATCATGGTGACTGGTGCAGTAACTTCCTGAGCAAACCCTAATGGCCGACTATCAAGTGCTCTGATGGGGAGTGGAATGGATAGGGGAACCAATGAAATACCTAGACGGCATGAGAATGCCCTGTCCATAAAGTTCCCAGCTGCGCCTGAATCGACTAGCGCCTTACACTGGGGAACTACCACGTGATCGGGAAAGTAGATGGGTAGGGTACAGTGCGCAGCAGAGGGCTCTGAACGAGTGTGGGTGTTCGATACCTGGGGTGATGCGTGAGTGCCCTGCCTGCCCCCTCCAGACCCAAAAGAGCGTTGACGACTCCGTGTGGTGTAATGTCGCTGTAGTCCTCCACTCTCTCGGATGGCGGCTCCACCCAGCTCCATCAGCTCGGGATCCGAGTTGGCCGGGGTGGGAACGAGCAGACCCCTTCCAGGACGTCCTCTGGCTGCCAGCAGGTTGTCCAAACGGATGGCCATGTCCACCAGTTGCGTGAAAGACAACATGGTGTCCCGACAAGCTAACTCCCATCGGACATCCTCCCGCAGATGGCAACGGAAATGGTCGATAAGGGCCCGCTCGTTCCACCCGGAACCCGCTGCCAGAGTCCGAAACTCCAAAGCGACCCGCTCGCCCGCCTCTTGACCCTCGGGCGGGTGATCGAAGAACGCCCGAAAGAGGCGAGCGAACTCCCTGTAGTTCTCCAACGCGGCTCCTCCTTCGTTCCACACCGCGTTGGCCCACTCCAGGGCTTTCCCCGAGAGGCAGGAGATGAGGGCGGACACCTTCTCCCGCTCCGATGGGACCGGCCTGATGCTGGAGAAATAGAGCTCCAGTTGGAGGAGGAATCCTTGGCAGAGCGCCGCAGTCCCGTCAAACTCCCGTGGTCGGGATATCTGGATCCCTCCGGGTGCTGGGGTGTGGGTGGCTGGATCCGGTTGGCCAGCTGGTCTCGACAGATCGGGTCCTCTCCTCTCCAGGCGTTGGACGACCTGAAGAACCCTATCCATCGCTTCCCCCAAGCTGGCCAGCATCGTGGAATGCTCCTGGACCCGTGCCACGACTCCAGGCATGCGCTCCTCTCCCGCTGACTCCATAGTGCGGGTGGGTGATTCTGTGAGAATGTGATTTGAAGGAGTCAGGCTCAGGAGGGTAAATCACCGAATACAGAGTTTATTCCGTAGGACACAGTTACGGTGGATAGAGTCAACAAAATACAGGCACACAGGGAACAATATCCCCGGAAATACAAGGTACGGGTATCTCAACCGAGCTACACTCAACTCACAAATAACAATCACCCACAAGGACAAGTGGGGCAGAGGGAACACTTATACATGTACTAATGAGGGGATATAAACCAGGTGTGTGTAATTGACAAGACAAGACAAATGGAATGATGAGATATAGAGCGGCAGTGACGAACGCCGAAGCCTGCCCGAACAAGGAGGGGAGGCTGCTTCGGAGGAAGTCGTGACAATATCATGCTATGTGCACATGAAGATCTTTTAACCCTCCCCTTAACAGGCCTCATTAATTGACTCATTAAAACTCAATGTTTGTCAACAAACAAATATCTTAAATGTTTATGTAGTTGTTGTTCTCACTGATCTGTAATCTCCTAGGGAGTGTTGATATTTTCCTCTGATGATGGATGATAAACAGAAGGAGAGCAATATTATGTATAATTTCTCTCACTCTTCCTCTCTCTTTCTGTTCGTTTCATTCATTCATTCACTCTCTCTGTCTGTATGTCTGCCTGTCTCTTGCTCTCTCTCTCTCTCTCTCTCTCTTTCTCTCAGTATGAATCTAGCACTGCTTCTCAGGGGTGTGTGTAACGCAGCATAGATTGGTGCCGTCTCTCTTTTTCTCTCTATCTTTCTCTCTCCCTCTCTTCTCTCTTTGTCTCTCTCTCCCTCACCCTCTATACAGTATATATCTGTCTCCTCCCTCCCCCTATCTCCTTCTGAATCTCTCTCTCTGTTTTGGCAGTGAAGCAATTGTTTTCTCAGTAGGCATCCCAACCCAGTAGTGATTGATATGGCGGATTAACTTTCCGAGTGGCTTTGGTAATCAGCCCAGACACCAAAAGAGACCCCTTGCTCCAATTATACTCACCACATGTTGCTGGAGAGAATAATCACTATACAATTGAATGGGTGTCTGTAGGGTTAGGGTTTCCTCTTGAGTCTCCTTTTGTTTACTCAACTTTTCGGTCAAAGTGTTAACTGAACTTAAAAAAATGTGTTGGAAAAAACTTGAGAAAATGTAGGCTAGGGACACCCACACATTCAAATAGTGTATTTAACATACAATGTTTTCAACATACAGTACCAGTCAAAAGTTTGGACACACCTACTCATTCAAGGGTTTTTCTATATGTGTACTATTTTCTACATTGTAGAATAGTAGTGAAGACATCAAAACTATGAAATAACATATGGAATCATGTAGTAAACAAAAAAGTGTTAAACAAATCAAAATACATTTAATATTAGAGATTCTTCAAAGTAGCCACCCTTTGCCTTGACAGCTTTGCACACTCTTGGCATTCTCTCAACCAGCTTCATGAGGTAGTCACCTGGAATGCTTTCCCAACAGTCTTAAAGGAGTTCCCACATATGATGAGCACTTGTTGGCTGCTTTTCCTTCACTCTGCGGTCCAACTCATCCCAAACCATCTCAATTGGGTTGAGGTCGGGTGATTGTGGAGGCCAGGTCATCTGATGCAGCACTCCATCACTCTCCTTGGTCAAATAGACCTTACACAGCCTGGAGGCTGTTGAAAAACAAATGATAGTCCCACTAAGCGCAAACCAGATGGGATGGCGTATCGCTGCAGAATGCTGTGGTAGCCATGCTGGTTAAGTGTGCCTTGAATTCTAAATAAATCACAGACAGTGTCACCAGTAAAGCACCCCCACACCATCACACCTCCTCCTCCATGCTTCACGGTGGGAACCACACATGCGGAGATCACCCGTTCACCTACTCTGCGTCTCACAAAGACATGGCGGTTGGAACCAAAAATCTCAAATTTGGACTCATCAGACCAAAGGACAGATTTCCACCAGTCTAATGTCCATTGCTCATGTTTCTTGGCCCAAGCAATTCTCTTCTTCTTATTGGTATCCTTTAGTAGTGGTTTCTTTGCAGCAATTCGACCAAGAAGGCTTGATTCACGCCGTCTCCTCTGAACAGTTGATGTTGAGATGTGTCTGTTACTTGAACTCTGTGAAGCATTTATTTGGGCTGCAATCTGAGGTGCAGTTAATAGCCGATTTCTGCAGCAGAGGTATCTCTGGGTCTTCCTTTCCTGTGGCGGTCGTCATGAGAGCCAGTTTCGTCATAGCGCTTGATGGTTTTTGCGACTGCACTTGAAGAAACGTTCAAAGTTCTTGAAATGTTACGTATTGACTGACCTTCATGTCTTAAATTAATGATGGACTGTCATTTCTCTTTGCTTATTTGAGCTGTTCTTGCCATAATATGGACTTGGTCTTTTACCAAATGGGGTTATCTTCTGTATACCAACCCTACCTTGTCACAACACAACTGATTGGCTCAAACGCATTAAGAAGGAAAGCAATTCCACAAATTAACTTTTAAGAAGGCACACCTATTAATTGAAATGCATTCCATGTGACTACCTAATGAAGCTGGTTGAGAGAATGCCAAGAGTGTGCAAAGCTGTCATCAAGGCAAAGGGTGGCTACTTTGAAGAATCTCAAATATAAAATATATTTTGATTTGTTTAACTATTTTTTGGTTACTACATTATTCCATATGTGTTATTTCATAGTTATGATGTTGTCACTATTATTCTACAATGTAGAAAATAAAGAAAAATCCTGGAATGAGTAGGTGTGTCCAAGCTTTTGACTGGTACTGTACATGATTACATCATGCATGTTCATTCATACAGTAATTTTTATTCAACATGTCCTCACCTGGGAATGGAACTCACAACCTCTTGGTTCACAGCATACCGAACTTCCTTCAATGCCACCATGCCTGTGACAACAACTGATTTCACCTGTATTCCTACCCTTCGCACTTCACAGTAAATCACAGCTCTGTTAAAAGTACACTCAAGAAAAACTATTTTATTTATCATAGTGATTAAGGACTAACATTAAAACAGAAAACCCTAATATAAATTAACATGCACAATGTCAGTGTGTGTCAAATATGTACGTTGAAACGTATGTTAAAAGCACTGTGGATGTCCCTATGTTTTCTGAAGTTTGGGTCAACAATTTTTTTTAAGTTCAGCTAACAATTTGACTGAAAAGTTGAGTAAACTAAAAGAGGCTGTGGAACCAGTTACTAAATAATTATTAGTTGAATCAACTTTTTTTATTTTTTTATTTACAGTGTGTATGGGTTTCCTCTCTGGGTGTCTGGCTTTCCCCCGCCCCTGTCTTAGCCCAGTGTATGGTGGTGTGGTGTAGTACGGAAGCCTCCTCCTCAGGTTCCTAGTGCCGAAGTCTGCCACAAGACCGTGTTAGTCTGCAGATAATCTCTCGTGGACAGACTACGTTAATATAGATGGTACTGTGGATCTGTCATGATTCTACAGGATGCGTGAGATAACTAGTGACATTAGATTCGGTGCTTGGGTTTTTCCGTCACTGGTTATTTGGACAAATCACGATTTCGCTGGTGTTAGCATCTTTCAAATTTCGGAAGGGGACTTGCCCCTAACTTGCAAAGAGAGACTGTGGAGCTCTTTGTTCCGGTTCCGATCTTTGTTCTATCTCTTCTCTTAACACGTATGGACCTAGAACTTATTCTAGCATCTAACCAATTACGCAAGATTAGCCTGCAGATCTAAAACCTAGGCATTAGCTGAGGAAGCTAACGCAAGTCGCCAGATCTTCAGATGCATTTACGCCTACCTCACAACCATGCAGTTGAGCATTTCTTTGTCTATACTAGCTCCTATATCTTAATTAGCTAAGTCCACTTCCAGCAAGCATAGTTTAGCCAGGGGCACTGTGCACCTTGCACGTCATATAGACAGTTGAATAGACATAACACAGGTGTCAGAGGACTGCTCTGTGTTTTACCGCAACCTCCTCTCCACCTTTCTGAGATAATTTACATGTCAAGGTTGTTGAAATGTATGAATGGACATGGCTATACTTCTCAATGGAGAAACAGCAGAAAGAGATTAAATTGAACAGCTTCCTCCTATTGTGATTGGTAGAAGAGTGTTGGGGAATGGACACCGAGAAATATGAGGACATATTGATCATTACCAAAACAGTCGAACATTTCTTCAGATGACACATTTTGAATGACACATTTTGTATCATCTTTAGACTGTTTGGGCATAAATGTGAAACATGTCCAACCTTCCATGACTTAAGGGTTTCTCAGCCTCTGTGTTGTTCTCATTTGACACATACAGTACTGTACTGTATATAACTTTTCCAAACTTATCTCAGAATCGTTTTGTTACAGTGACTTAACAGTTTTAGATGTTAAGTGACTTAAAATGTTTAGTTGAGCAATAGTAGTGGCAGTCGGGGGAAGTGTTTAAAAAACATTTGGTGACATAAAGTGATTTCTGTGAGAATTACAGTTACCCCGGGAGGCTAGTTACCCTGGGAGTCACACGATGATATGGTGTGTAGTCCTCCCGCCACAACTCGGGAAACTCTGCAGTTTATTAGGCTACAGATTAAATACATTATGATGAACTTCACAGGGTGGTGAAAGTGCCCAGTGATGGTTGATGCCGCTTTCCAATAAATATCAAAGGGCTTATTCTGGTGAAATGATGATCGATGCTTGACTGCCGTTTGACAAATAAAAATATTCCCCCTCTTAGTCTTATCCATAATAATCTCATTTTGTAGGCCTAGACTAGCCTTCCCACACAGTTTACCCGCACTGTCTCTGCGAGCTGATGGCTAGAACGCACGTGCCAAGACCAGAGGTGCATTCAGTTCACTTGAACGTTTGCTACGTTGCGGAACGTTTTGTACTGAAAGACAGATTTCCCCAAAACGTCATTGTACATTCTTGAAAATACTTTGAGGTATATTTGCTCCCGTTTGGTGGGTGTGGCGAAGTGTGGCTTGAAGCAATGAGTGACGTTTTTAAAGGGCAGTGGCCATGCTGACAGCGTTCCCCAACCCACAACCCAATCCCTACCTGTTTTTAACTGGTCATTCAGTACAGCAGAGTTTCTCAAACTCGGTCCTGGGGCCCCCCCTGGGTGCATGTTTTGGTTTTTGCCCAAGCACTACACAGCTGATTCTAATAATCAAAGCTTGATGATGAGTTGGTTATTTGAGTCAGCTATGTAGTGCTAGGGCAAAAAACTAAACGTGCACCCATGGAGGGCCCCAGGAACGAGTTTGGGAAACCCTGCAATACAGCACCGTTTCTTTTCAAATGAACGTTACAGAACTTAAAAACGTACCGAATGCAGCCCAGAGTAGGCACATTTGCTATTTAATGCAACAGTTTTTGTGACAAAACTTGAAAATGCGATAGAAACACATTGAACTTTGATTTTTATTCGGTACATGAAAACGTAAGCGAAATTTATTATTTTGTGTGCACTAGAGGCCTAGGTCTTCACGCCCTGATTTTTATCCGCAAAAAGTACGTTTGGTAGAAGCACATCACTGGTGGGAAAATTCGCATATTTTCTTCATGCAGATTTTAGAACATTTGCATGAAAATCTGTCGCCAAGTGGATGGAAACGTAGCTACTGAAACATAAAATGATGCCGCTTTGCCTAAAATGTAAAAATATTCAGGCGATAATGTCCTGCTGATTGGTTTTTGATTTGGTTTTAACACTTCACTGAGCCTGGCTCTACAGTATCTGTCCTCTTGGTTGTTTTTGAGCACTTCTCTACGGGCTGAGCTCCCCCATTGCTATTGGAGCGGTAATGGCTAATGTCAAGTAAATAGCTAGCTAATTGACAAAGAAAGTTCAGACTGAAGACATTACAGTCTAGACTAAGACTCACCATCCTTAAGTACTTTTCTTTCTTTACTATGCAGATTTAAAATGGGGGAGACAGACTTCTATTCAGTAAATGGTGGTGATTGATAATAGAACTGAACAACAACACATGGTGAAGGAGAGAGAGAATATTCTAGTTCTGCTGAAGCAGACAAATAAAATGGAAGTGTTTGGAGCTTATCAGTGGCTGCAGGGTGCAGACAGATAGATTGACAAAGCATCCAGGCCTTGTTCTGTTCCCAGCCAATAAAATGGCAGGGATGGAATCCACAATCATGCTCAAACCTCTTTAGAGGAGAGATATCTCACATGTATTGTTCATGTCTATTTCTCTACGTAACCTTTATATGAGAGAGGGAGAAAGGAAGAGAGAGAAAAAGAGAGAGAGAGACAGTTTTATATTATTAGTTTGTTGTTTTCGTTTTACTAATGGAAGTCCCAGACCTAATTTGATTCCATCTACCTCATCTTCCCATAACATTAGCACCTGCAAGACAGCTTCTTTATCAGAATAATAATCATCAACAACAAAACCAGATAAAGAGATGGAGAAGCCATTGCTTTCATTTGTTTACTCAGTTACATGATGTAGGTCAGCAACATGTCTATGCATTATTCATTCAAACTTCCAACTAAACTGAGCTAGTGTTTCAGTCTTCAGGGCACTTGTCAGCATGATCCATATCCGACTCTCAGGGGCTTCTCTACAGTATTGTTTATGCAAATACGAGATTAATTTTTCAGCTCTTCGAAAGATAAATCAATTTTTTAAGTGTGGTTCTTACATTTAGATTATGTACTGTTGCGATCAAAGCTTGTGCTGCTCAGTGTGATCTGGTAATATGGCACAGAGCTGTTTTAACAGATACAGTATATTGTGTTTTAGATGAGCATGCTTTTAGAGAGAATCATATGTTTTGATAAGAGAATATAATATCTTACAGTATGGTTTTTCTGTCACCAGAATACGCCTTGGGTTAGCTAAATACACTGTAACCTCCATGGTCATTCATTATTTATAATGACATAATAAGACAATTGTGTTAATTGTAATTTATTGGCTATACACATGAAGGCCTGTATTCAATCAATTGCAGAAAGCGGATCTCCAGATAACTATTTTAGAAGTGCACATATACACATGAGACCTATCCTGAGAATATGCATTGGAATGATTTAGAAAATCAATCTCACATTTGCATCGAGGAGAATTGTGTTGTTTGTTTCGCTTGGAAAATTACCTTGCTGTGAAAATGAGAAATGCAATGTTAGAGGGTGATTAAGCTGTTACAGTCATATTCAATGTCTTTTTTTATTTTTTTTATTTAACCTTTATTTAACCAGGTAAGCCAGTTGAGAACAAGTTCTCATTTACAACTGCGACCTGTATACACTTTGTACATTGAATGAAGGAATGTTTCATCTCTATTACCTTATGACTTAGAGCGATGCAATTATGAAATTAATTTCTAAGAGTTAACATGGAATCCTTTCTATGATATTCACCTCTGTTTTTGTCTGGACAATAGGGCCTTTTCTCCCTGTGGAAAATAGAACATCAAACTGGTAATTTAGAAATAAATGACTTATATAGTACTGCACAATCAAGAGCAATATTAGAATTTAAGGAGCCAATACTCCTCAATAGCTTTGTCTCAAAATGTGCAATGCATCCAAGATTCCAGCAATTACTATAATCCTTCATCTCATTACACCCCAGCAGACAGGGTAGATAGGCAAGAATAAGCTAGCATCATGACAGTGAGGAGGTTGAACAGGGGACTGACTGTAAGCTAGTTTTTGTCATTATGCTGATTCTGTATTGATGCTGAGCTGTACTATGGGGGGTGCAAGGATAAGCTAGCGTCAGGATGGTAAGGTTGGACAGGGGAGTGTATACTGTCAGTGCCTGTAGTTGTACCAGTGCTGTTCTGTGCTGTGGGGAGCGGAGGGATGATCGCCCATCAGTTGTTCACTTCACTCACTGATAAGCAGCAGCTTATCCAAGACCAAGCATCCCTACAATAGACCTGGGGCTAGTGGGATGGATCCCTCTCCCATCCACAACTACACGGTTGTCAGAACTCTTCAGCCTCTCCAGCATACTGCCAGACAGACCTCTATCTCTCCACAGCCTAATCTCCTCTCCCGATCTCCTGTTTGTCTACTGTGGGTTGGTGGGGTCCCTCTCCCCATCCCACCCACCCACATCCAGAGGGTTGTAAAACAGGCCTCTCCAGCCTCATCCGTTATAGCGTGGTTGAAATTTAAAGGTAAGGTAACTGTTGATGATCACAAGTTTACTGGAGAACGGAGACCAAGTAGAGACTTTTGGACAAGGTGGATAATTGTATAATATAAGGCAGTTTATTCAGAGGTAAAGATATCTGAGAATAGCGTGCACGGACCCGTTCGTCAATCTCGTAGGGAGATATCTGAGAGAGCGAGCCCCTAAACATTGTGTGCTGACATTTTATACAATAAAATAAAGTAGGTTGATTCTAGTAGTTCTGATCTTCTGATTGGTCCTGATGAGTTGGTCGAGGTCACCTCCATTGCATTGGCTCTGAGTCGGGTTCTCTCTCTTCAGATGTTCAGCCTAAGAGAAGGGGTTTTTTTGTGTGTGTGTGTTAACAATGATGATGTGTGTGTGTGTGTGTGTGCTGTGTGTGTGTGTGTGTGTGTGTGAGTGTGTGTATGTGTGTGTATGTGTGTGTATGTTTAACAATGATGATGTGTGTGTGTGTGTGTGTGTGTGTATGTGTGTGTGTGTGTGGGGGTGTGTGTGTAGTGTGTCCTCAGCGCAAGAACTCGTGAGTTGGGAGAACTGAGAGACCTATGGCGTGGGTGTTGTCCATAGCCACCTGCTGATAAGGCCGGCAAGATAGAAGTCTCTTGTGCATTGTATTAAATACAAAGGCCCAACACAAGATGGGTCATGCACAAGATTTTAGTCAGACCAAGCTATAACATTATATATTTACTACGACATAACCCACTCGGAACAGATGTAATTTCAACGTCTAGTTTTGATTTACATTTGGTTGAGTTGTCAACTAACATGAATTCAACCTGAAATCAACACAAAATGTCACCATGTCATGGGATTTAGGTGAAAAAAATACTTTTTGCAAATCCAATCAGTTTTCCATGTTGATTCAATGTCATCACATTGAATTTTGTTGCTGAAATGACGTGGAAACAACGTTGATTCAACCAGTTTCTGCCCAGTGGGAATGTTCCCGCATTAGCGGAGACTGCATTCATGGTATAACGGCTCAAGCGGAAATTACCTTTACATTTTGATCGTGCTTCAGCGATACTGATTGAATCTCTCCCCCTCATCTCCTATTGGTTCACTGTGGCTGTGCTCTGCCTATGATAAGGCAGTAGCCGTAGGCTCAGGGAGGCAGACCTGCGATGATTAGCTACAGCCACAAAATACACTTTCTTTCTGATGGCTTGTTGTTAGGCCTATCTCACCTTGTTTTGCCATGCTCTAGTCTCATTGCTGTTAAGGGACAGACACACATTAGATAACCACTTTGACTGCTGCTGTGGCACATGGTTGTCTGGAACATTGAGATGAAAGATCTGGGTTGTTCCTAGTGAAGTGAGTATGTGTGTTAGTACAGGAACCAGCAGTACCTGTTCCACCCCCGCCTGGTCTCCTCAGTCTCCCTTCATCTAGGAAGTGTTTCATTCTGCTCTACAGGAAACAGTAACATGCTTCACTTACCTAACATAATGGCTTTTTATTCAAGGTGGCGTAGGAGAACTCTGCCCAAGGCTCCCCGTTTATCATGATAGCAATTTGTTTTGTAAAGGATTCACCTGCTAACGTGTGTGTGTACACTTAACATTCACTCTCCATTCATCAAATCTACACTGAGTGTACAAAACATTACAGACACCTGTTCTTTCCATGACATAGACTGACCAGTTAAATCCAGGTGAAAGCTATGATCCCTTATTGATGTCACTTGTTAAATCCACTTCAATCAGTGTAGATGAAGGGGAGGAGACAGGTTAAATAATTACTTTTAAGCCTTGAGACGATTAAGACATGGGTTGTGTATGTGTGCCATTCAGAGGGTGAATGGGCAAGACAAAATATTTAAGTGCCTTTGAACTGGGTATGGTAGTAAGTGCCAGGCGCACTGGTTTATGTCAAGAACTGCAACCCTGCTGGATTTTTCACACTCAACACTTTCCCGTGTGTATCAAGAATGGTCCAACACCCAAAGGACATCCAGACAACTTGACACAACTGTGGAAAGCATTGGAGTCAACATGGGCCAGCATCCCTGTGGAATGCTTTCGACACCTTGTAGAGTCCATGCCCCGACAAACGGAGGCTGTTCTGAGGGAAAAAAAGGGGTGCAACTCAATATTAGGAAGGTGTTCTTAATGTTTTGTCAACTGAGTGTATATTATGCATGGCCACTGGCACTTTATTACCAGTGGTAATTCTGGAGTGTTGATGCGTCATGCATCTCTTTATGGGCTTCTGTCAGTGGCTGTGTGAACGAAGGGGATAGGCTACAGCGCAGCATGGAAATTGATATCTCCTACATTAAGTTATCAGGTAAATTTACAAGACTTGTGTCAATTTGCCAGACAGAGGGATGAGCAAACGTCCAAAAAAGGACAGAAGAATCCAACTCTTTGCACCTATATATCAAATACATGCAAACAACGCCCTTTCAGAAGTTGGCTCAACTCAACATTTATTGTAGGATTTTATCGACAGGGAGATACAGAGGCCCAAACATACAAGCTCAGTAGTAAAGATCAGTCAGTTTACAGTCACGCAGAGAGAGAGACAAAACAGCGAATCAAGCTAATTGCAGTAGCAGAAACCACAAATCAATAGAGGTGATTGTGGATTCATGTGGTGGAGTAATACACTGTGCCTCTCAGAATATATTATATATTTACATACAGACAGAACTAGAATCATATACCCAGGAGGATGCTGCTTCATAACCATGGTTACATGAGAGTATCTCTACTGTGCTGCTCAGACAGATTGTTGTGAGAGAAGGATTGGACACATAATAACACAGAGAACTTGCCAGGACTTGACACCCTTTTCCCATTTGGAGCGCATCAGGATGGTACAATGCCCTATATCCCTGGTGAGCCGAGTGAAAAGCAGGAAAGAGGTGACCTTATGATCTTTTCACAACACAAAACCATGGCTGATACATTTAATGATTGATTCCATGGTGCTGAAATTCCTAAAATGATTCAAAAGGTGATTTCCAAATCCAGTAAGACCTACTGTCTCCTTCATGCTTTAACAGAGTATACACAAATACCTCAAACAGAGTTACAGCAGCTGTTTACAAATGATTGAGTGACATCAGCTAACCACTAGAATATTTAGTCCAATGTGTCATCGTCCACTGTCCTCTCCTCCATCCATCCATCCATCCATCCATCCATCCATGCCTTCAGTGATGTGCAGCAAGTGGGTCAACCTATCTTTTCCTCCATGCCTCACCACCTCCTCAAACGTCAGAGAGATGTGAGAATGCTGAGTATGAAGTTTAGAGAAGGAGCCGAGGAGAATGATGCAAGAAATTCATGTATAGAGTGCAAGGCTCTATGCCCCAGCCTCTATGGGCGCCTCCAGGGCTTTGATGTGTAAGCTGGGCAGGCCGAACCAGGATGGGGGCAGCGCTTTGCCCTGGCCAGCACTGTCGTCCTGGAATTTGATGTTGAGGTAGAAGTCTCCAGTGAAGAGGAACAGGAGGGCTCCCACACACACAGAGTTCTCTGTGGGGTTCACCTGGGAAGACAACACACAAAGATACATTATTTAGTGTGCCTATGGATAGCTAACCTATCTGACAATAGTTTTGCCACCATTCACACACACAGTTCTGCACACACACGTAGTTCTGGACACACAAACAAACCGTGTCTATGTAGAAGGTGTTAGATCCTATGAAGGTGACTGCGTCCTGCAGGTCATAGTTCTGAACTCCGTTCTGGTAGTCCTGGAAGGGAACCACGGTCAGGGCAAACGGTCCAACCGCGTTCTTACTATGATTGGTCAGTTTCACCTCCAATGGCACAGCGTCGCCCACCTTACAGTCGGCGATGATGTCACAGTCACACGGTTTCCCGTTCACCACCACGTCTAGATAGGAGGAACAGAGAGAGAGAGTTAGGGATGAGTTATAAGTTAACGTTGTTTCAATTACCACATGGAAGCATAGATTGCTGTGTGCACCGTCACCTGCTACAAATTAATACATTTGTTCCTCTATGAAATATTAGTGCTTGGTTGGATTTGAGGTTTTACTACTATTTCTGTAATTAAACACATTTTCAGTATGGTTGTCTTGAGATAACCTGTACCATTGAACATGCAGTGCATTGAACAGTGCAGTGAACATACTGTGCCCTTTGACTCTTTCAACACTTTGTTACGTTACAGCCTTATTCTAAAATTGATTACATTTGTTTTTTCCCCTCATCAATCTACACACAATACCCCATAATGACAAAGCAAAAACAGGTTTTTAGAAATGTTTGCAAATATATTAAAAATAAAAAACCGGAAATATGACATTTACATAAGTATTCAGACCCTTTACTCAGTACTTTGTTGAAGCACCTTTGGCAGGGATTACAGCCTCGCGTCTTCTTGGGTATGACGCTACAAGCTTGGCTCACCTTTATTTGGGGAGTTTCTCCCATTCTTCTCTGCAGATCCTCTCAAGCTCTGTCAGGTTGGATGGGAGAGTCGCTGCACAGCTATTTTCAGGTCTCTACAGAGATGTTCGATCGGGTTCAAGTCCCTGCCGCTGAAAAACATCCCCACAGCATGATGCTGCCACCACCATGCTTCACCGTAGGGATGGTGCCAGTTTTCTTCCAGACATGACACTTGGCATTCAGGCCAATGATTTCAATCTTGGTTTCATCAGACCAGAGAATCTTGTTTCTCATGGTCTGAGAGTCCTTTAGGTGCCTTTTGGCAAACTCCAAGCGGGCTGTCCTGTGCCTTTTACTGAGGAGTGGCTTCCATCTGGCCACTCTACCATAAAGGCCTGATTGGTGGAGTGCTGCAGAGATGGTTGTCCTTCTGGAAGGTTCTCCCATCTCCACAGAGGAACTCTGGAGCTCTGTCAGAGTGACCATCGGGTTCTTGGTCACCTCCCTGACCAAGGCCCTTCTCACATGATTGCTCAGTTTGGCCGGGCGGCCAGCTCTAGGAAGTCTTGGTGGTTCTAAACTTCTTCCATTTAAGAATGATCGAGGCCACTGTGTTCTTGGGGACCTTCAATGCTGCAGACATTTTTTGGTACCCTTCCCCAGATCTGTGCCTCCACACAATCCTGTCTCGGAGCTCTACGGACAATTCTTTAGACTTCATGGCTTGTTTTTTTTTCTGACATGCACTGTCAACTGTGGGACCTTATATAGATAGGTGTGTGCCTTTCCAAATCATGTCAATCAAGTTGTAGAAACATCTCAAGGATGATCAATGGAAACAGGATGCACCTGAGCTCAATTTCGAGTCTCATAGGAATAAGGTCTGAATACTTATATCAGAATTACCCATCCTCAAGCACTCTTCTCAATTTTATTTCCAATTCATTTGCATTCATGAAAACACCATACACAGCCTTCACATGTGCAGACCTATCTTCAAGCACATTGAAGACTCTTTTATTTAAATTAACGGAGAGCGAGGGAGCTGTGGGGATTAAATGAATTCAGACTGCATCCTATCAATCTCACGCATGACTAATTTCTGTCAAGAAGGGACTAATGAGATGGTTGGAAAACCATCACCCTAGCCCCTTCCTTCCCCTGATCCTACCCCCACACTCTCACATAGAGGCACTTCTCTGTATTTCTCCCCTCTCCTTTTTGTTCTCTCTCTCTTCCTCTGCATCGCCTCTCTCTGACATTTCAAACTGAGTTAAATTAGGGGTCAATTCAATTTCTCTAATGTGTAGCCAATCCAGATATGGCACTGTTTGGTTCAGGTGGAGTGGAACCACCATGTTTGTTTTTATAATGAGCTCTATGGTCCATCTGCTCCTCCGCGAGGGAGAGGGAGAGAGAGGGGAAAGGAGGGAGTGAGAGAAACTGAGGAAGAGGTAAGGAGAGAAACACACACACACACTAGTGCAATGCCCTTGTGGCTGTAGTAAGCAGTGCCAGTCAGAGCCGTTGAGGCTATGTGACATGAAAGAGCTGGGTGTGGGTGTGTGTTGGGGTGCGTTCTCCGCTGTGCTGTGTGTTGTATCACAGGTTTGCGGAGCCTCACAGGCAGACGTACATAGACAGGGAGCCTGAAGACTGGAGGGGGCAGCCAGAGAGCTGAGCCGTGCCACTCTGAGCCCCCCTAGTGAGACACAGCCAGGTTGGGCGTCCCACCCCAGGGAGTCTGCAACTCTACCAGGGTGACATTCAGCTACACATCTATACATCTAAAGCTGTTTGAACCTGACACGTCACATTCAGCTCATTGTTACTCTACCGTGCAGTCTCAACTCACTACAACTAAGCGATTTAGTTCAAACCAGAAAATGTATACAGAGGTTCTCTAGAGGAGATTGTTTTATGTCCCTCTGTCAGGAAAAAGTTGTCTTCAAAATGTGTTGTGATGGAATTTGTTTGACAGTGTAAGAAGAGGGGGAGAGGCGACTGAGACAGACGGCAGCCAAGTCAAACAGTACCAATGTGATCAGTGTCAACACTACCATTACCCTTGAGTTGCTGAGTGTTTTTCTGGTAGAAATCCACTCTCAGTTGTAACTGGATTCTACAGTGTATATCCCAGATTATTTTCTTGTCTTTTTACTCACATAAAAGCCAGGTAATTATTCGGTGCAATTACGTTAAACATGGATCTGTGAGTGTTTGATTAGAGTCACTAACATATTGTTCATGATAGCTTCGACGGACCTGTGGGACTTTGCAATACACTCCTACAGTACACAGCATTCATAGGCAGTAGAGCAGATTCTAACGTGACACCTTTCCAATTGGTTATATTTAGTTGTTCAAAGGCTTGTTGCTAGGAGATGTGCAAATTATAGGTATACCAGTTCTAAACAGGGATGATGAATTTCAACACATTCGCTTGTGAACAAAAGAGGAACTTAAGTGTGAGATGAGCTGAGGTGCTGAAGAGTCTACATCAGGGGTAAGCAACTACATTCAACCGCAGGCCGATTTCTGTCGGAGTGGATGTTCGGGGGCCGGAACATAATTATAATAATTAGTACACTGCAAATTGACCACAACTAAGCCCCAAAATACATTGTATTTGAAAATAACAATAATTTCATACCTTGATTACACTGAGATACGATCACGTCTCTTTTACTTTATTTGTGGGAATACTTGGGAACAGATTTCCTAAATTAAACTAATTTTGCTGAATTCCTGGTGATTTTACAGTCTTTTTTGACCAAAAACTAAAATCATAAAAAGAACAACTACACTTTTGGGGCCCAAAAAACAAACACTTGCGCCGCGGGCCCCTGTTCTACACACACACACCTGCAAGCGCATACAAATGCCCGCAAGCACACACAAACACACACGCCCACACGCACGTACACACACGCCTCAATCACCGCCTGAACATTTACCACACAAACTCCTGTTCACTCCTCTCCTCCTTGATAGTCCATACAAAGCCTGTGTGACTGAGGGAGGAAGGCAGGGAGTGATTAACATAATACAGTGGCTCTACTCAGAGTTAAGTACAGCCTGCAGTGGGAAGAGAGCACAGGGTTACAGAGGAGGAACCTGCAGTAAAGAAATAAAGTGAATACTTTATAATTATGTAAATAACACAGATCAAACTAATGGCTATCACGTTAGATGTCAATTCGACCTCTCAGATCTTGTATGCCTTTCAATAAAGTGCATAGCCATGCTGCACCATTATGAGTGGCAATAAAAAAATGTTTCGAAAAACACATTTCACCACATATCTTTCTGCATTTAGACAGCATCATAATCCAGACACCCAGGGTTTGCTGAGCACCGGTGTGTGTGTGTGTGTTTCCTGAGCATGGTTTCCTCCCCTGTCCTCTTTCACCGCCATGATAAACAGATCATGGGCTCTAAATAAGTAATGGACTCTGATTTGTGTTCCTCTTAACCAACAAACAAATGGAAAGCGAAGAAACCCAGGCCTATGATTGGTTGACTCCACGAGGCCCTCAGCATTTTGTTGCATCTTCCCCAGAGACTACTCCTTAATAGCATACGCTGCATAGTGTGGGTGTGACTGTTAAACACTACCACCACTGTTCCCTGCCCTGCACGGTTCTCAGTGCTAAACAGGTGTGATATAAACCAGGTGATTGAACCATGTGTGTGATTTCAGTCTTTGGGGGGTTTGAGTAAACACACCTCACCTCATTCCGTCCCATCAACCAATCAGCAGCAGTGCTGAGAGGACGAAGTGATGCAGAATGAATAGGTTATGTTAAAATACCCTGTTTTCTGTTACACAACCAGAAGCCAGCTAAACAGTAGAGAGAGAAGCTAGAGAACAAATGGTTCCCTTTCCTCATCCTGGTGTATTAGAGAGAAAGGAAAGTGAAAGGGGGATACCAGTTGTACAACTGAATGCATTCAACTGCGCCCGGGGAACAGTGGGTTAACTGCCTTGCTCAGGGGCAGAGAGAGAGAGAGAGAGAGAGAGAGAGAGAGAGAGAGAGAGAGAGAGAGAGAGAGAGAGAGAGAGAGAGAGAGAGAGAGAGGGAGCGAGAGAGAGAGAGAGAGAGAGAGAGAGAGAGAGAGAGAGAGAGAGAGAGAGAGAGAGAGAGAGAGAGAGAGAGAGAGAGAGAGAGAGAGAGAGAGAGAATGTGGGGAAAGGAATGGTGAAATTAAACAAGCCAATAGCTACAACAGCTGCTCCCTTTGCAGTTGCAACAAGTGGTCTGTAGCTTTCTTTTTTGGTGTGGCCGCCACACTCTACTGCTGAGGCAAAGAGCTGCGCTGCGGCATCACCACAGCAACCAGGCTTGGCCCAGACAGGGCAGGGCAGGGCAGAGAGAGAGAGAGAGAGAGAGAGAGAGAGAGAGAGAGAGAGAGAGAGAGAGAGAGAGAGAGAGCGAGAGAGAGGGGAAGAGACAGTGAAAGAGAGAGAAGGAGAGTGCCGAATACACTACATTACGATATGAGTGCAGATATCACAGATCAAAACTAGTGAGTCTGTGAGATAAAACAAACCTCACAGTATCTCTTCTCTACCATAGAGCTGCAGCAGAGAACATAGCAGATAAGGTCTCCTCTCTTGGAATGACAACTATGTTTTAGAGAGATGCCAATTCTCCCGGATTATGCAGGCTGTGTGCGCACACGTGCGTGCCAGGTTTCTTCCAGACGTGATGCTTTGCATTCAGGCCAATGATTTCAATCTTGGTTTCATCAGACCAGAGAATCTTGTTTCTCATGGTCTGAGAGTCCTTTAGGTGACTTTTGGCAAACTCCAAGCGGGCTGTCATGTGCCTTTTACTGAGGAACGGTGGTTCCAAACTTCTTTCATTTAAGAATGATGGAGGCCACTGTTCTTGGGGACATTCAATGCTGCAGAAATGTTTTTGTACCCTTCCCCAGATCTGTGCCTCGACACAATCCTGTCTCTGAGCTCTACGGACAATTCCATCGACCTCATGGCTTGATTTCTGCACTGACATGCACTGTCAACTGTGGGACCTTATATAGACAGGTGTGTGCCTTTCCAAATCATGTCCAATCAATTGAATTTACCACAGGTGGACTCCAATCAAGTTGATGGATGATCAATGGAAACAGGATGCACCTGAGCTTAATTTCGAGTCTCATAGCAAAGGGTCTGAATACTTATATAAATAAAGGTATTTCTGTTTTTTATTTTTTATAAATTTACAAATATGTGTCATTATGGGCTATTGTGTGTAGATTAATGAGGAATTGATTTAATTTAATCCATTTTATAATAAGGCTGTAACGTAACAACATGTGGAATAAGGGAAGGGGTCTGAATACTTTCCGAATGTACTGTATCTCCAGGTTGATTGAACACAGTGGCATGATTCAGTCAGTCATATTTCATAGGAAGGAAACTAGACAACTCAGCAGGAAGACAGAGACACTGCTGCTCCGTGGCATGACAGGCTCAGTGAATAGCTTCTCCCGTGGGGGTTATCACTTATTGCAACGTGACATTATGTCAGTGTCTTAACTACTTCTAAATACTATCATCTGGTGCTGCTAGTTCAGGAGAAAATACAGTATATACTTTTGGTCATGTTAAGGTAGCTACGCAGTTATACAGGTATTATGGTTCTATTAATGATGCCTTGCAGGCTAAATCAAGTGCCCCTAACGTAGTTGAAAGAAAACAAATACTATGTGGGACCAGGTGTGGTAGTTAGGCCTAACTAGGGGGGATGGTAATAGTACCCAGTGACCACTTTAGGCCAGGGTCCTTGTCGAATGAAATGATGGAGCCTGAGTGTGCTGGCTGTAAAAGGTTGGGTGGGGTGTGTGCATGTGTGTGTGCTCGTAAAAGGTTGCGGTGTGGAGTCCCTCCCCCCGAAGCCATCTGGCCTTTTATAACTAATCGCCATAACAACCAGCAGCACTACTTCTGTTGTCTTTCACCACCACGAACAATCAGCTTTTAAAGATTCAATCTGTTACAGCAAGAGTGGAGAAGAGAGGAGAGAAGAGTGTTTTTGTCTTGATCACACACGTTGAGGTACACAACAGACCATACTTTCACTCAGTTTGTGGACTACTGCCTGTAATATCTAAAGCATGTGAAAGAGCTGGGAGGTAGTCTCTCTACTCTCTGTCTGTTTTGGCTAGCTATGTAGCAACATATGCATCATGGACGATACATACTAAAACCAAAACAGTTGAATAAATCAGTTATAAATTGGCAGATTAAACTCCTAACATTACAACAAACTTAAAGGCTCTGAGTAATGTTGGGCCATCTGTGCCTACCTTTCAATAACTCTGTCATTGTCACGGTTACTGTACAGTATCGACACATTTGATTCATTTCACAAATAAATCAGAATTGGTCGAATACCAATGATCAAACTTAATGGCAAGCCTCCTAGCTACAGAGCTTGGGAGTGTAGGACTGTTTTTGTTTGGGGATGAGTGATGTCATTGGTCCTCTGTGTGAGAGGTGGGTACTGTACTGTACGGTGCTCTGAGAGCAGAGCTGGCTGCTGTCAGGGCTTTTGGTCGAGACAGAGAGCAGTGGCTATGTGACCAGCTCTGAGAGAGAGAGAGCGAAAGAGAGACGGAGAGAGAGAGAGAGAGAGAGACAAAGAGAGAGAGAGAGAGCGAGAGAGCGAGAGAGCGCGAGAGAGAGAGAGAGAGAGAGAGAGAGAGAGAGAGAGAGACAGAGAGAGCAGTGGCTCTGTGACCAGCTGTTTGAGAGAGAGAGAGGGAGAGGGAGAGAGACAGAAAAAGAAGGAACAGCATGTCAGAAATCAGCTCAATGTAATTGAAGAATCCATAGACTCTAACCACTTCTGGGAAAATTGGAAAACACTAAACAAACAACACGAAGAGCTATCTATCCAAAATGGAGATGTATGGGTAAACCACTTCTCCAATCTTTTTGGCCCTATAACAAAGAACAAACAGCAAAAAAAAATACATGATCAAATGCAAATCTTAGAATCAACTATTAAAGACTACCAGAACCCAGTGGATTCTCCAATTACATTGAATGAACTAGAGGACAAAATACAAACCCTCCAACCCAAAAAGGCCTGTGGTGTTGATTGTATCCTCAATGAAATGATAAAATATACAGACCACAAATTCCAATTGGCTATCCTTAAACTCTTTAACATCATCCTTAGCTCTGGCATCTTCCCCAATATTTGGAACCAAGGACTGATCATCCCAATCCACAAAAGTGGAGACAAATTTGACCCCAATAACTACCGTGTGATATGCGTCAACAGCAACCTTGGGAAAATCCTCTGCATTATAATTAACAGCAGACTAGTTCATTTCCTCAGTGAAAACAATGTACTGAGCAAATGTCAAATTGGCTTTTTACCAAATGTACGTACGACAGACCACGTATTCACCCTGCACACCCTAATTGACAAACAAAACAAAACAAAGGCAAAGTCTTCTCATGCTTTGTTGATTTCAAAAAAGCTTTTGACTCAATTTGGCATGAGGGTCTGCTATACAAATAGATGAAAAGTGGGGTTGGGGGAAAAACATACGACATTATAAAATCCATGTACACAACCAACAAGTGTGCGGTAAAAATGGGCAAATAACACACACATTTCTTTCCACAGGGCCGTGGGGTGAGACAGGGATGCAGTTTAAGACCCACCCTCTTCAACATATATATCAACGAATTGGCGAGGGCACTAGAACAGTCTGCAGCACCCGGCCTCACCCTACTAGAATGTGAAGTCAAATGTCTACTGTTTGCTGATGATCTGGTGTTTCTGTCCCCAACCAAGGAGGGCCTATAGCAGCACCTAGATCTTCTGAACAGATTCTGTCAGACCTGGGCCCTGACATTAAATCTCAGTAAGACAAAAATAATGGTGTTCCAAAAAAGGTCCAGTTGCCAGGACCACAAATACAAATTCCATCTAGACACCGTTGCTCTAGAGCACACAAAAAACTATATATACCTCGGCCTAAACATCAGCGCCACAGGTAACTTCCACAAAGCTGTGAACGATCTGAGAGACAAGGCAAGAAGGGCCTTCTATGCCATCAAAAGGAACATAACATTCGACATACCAATTAGGATCTGGCTAAAAATACTTGAATCAGTTATAGAACCCATCATCTGGGGTCTGCTCACCAACCAATAATTCACAAAATGGGACAAACACCAAATTGAGACTCTGCATGCAGAATTCTGCAAAAAGATTCTCAGTGTACAACGAAAACCACCAAATAATGCATGCAGAGCAGAATTAGGCCGATACCTGCTAATGATCAAAATCCAGAAAAGAGCCGTTAAATTCTATAACCACTTAAAAGGAAGCGATTCCCAAACCTTCCATAATAAAGCCATCACCCACAGAGAGATGAACTTGGAGATGAGTCCCTTAAGTAAGCTGGTCCTGGGTCTCTGTTCACAAACACAAGCAGACGCCACAGAGTCCCAGGGCAACAACACAATTAGACCCAACCAAATCATTAGAAATCAAAAAGAGAATTACTTGACACATTGGAAAGAATTAACAAAAAAACTGAGCAAACTAGAATGCTATTTGGCCCTAAACAGAGAGTACACAGTGGCAGAATACCTGACCACTGTGACTGACCCAGAAATAATCTGAAACACAACCAAAACAAACAGCAAATGCATCCAACAAATGTATAGTCACAAGCCTGATGTAGTCATTGCGTACTATGAATACGGGACCAAATACTTAACTTTTACTACTTTAATAAACATAAGCGAATTTGTCCCAATACTTTTGGTCACCTAAAATGCTGTAATTCCCTCAAATTAAAAGCTGACAGTCTGCACTTTACCCTCATAGTCATTGTTTCATTTCAAATACAAAGTGCTGGAGTACAGAGCCAAAGCAACATGAAATGTGTTACTGTCCCAATACCTTTGGAGAGTGTGTTTTTAATAGCTTTTTTTTGTCTCCACACACAACAATTATAACAGAGAAGTTTCTCTTCTTCTCCTGTAGACTCTCTGTCTCTAGATGTAGATCTCTGTGGTTGCCATAGCACCAACACCCCATAATACTGCACGTAACGAGGAGGTAGAGAGAGAGCGGCCAGATGCCATTGGATACCACTGGCTCCATCCAAAAGATGAATATCTAATTTGAGCTGCATCTTGTGTCTGACATTTGATCCCTCTCTCTCACTCTCCTTTTCCAACTGCAGTCAGGACCAATTTAGGCAATTTCCATGTATAATTAGCCATTCTATTTGGGGCTTCCTGAACTGAATTGGCAGCGTCTTGTCATTTGTTATTCAGTCCAGATCGGCCATCACAGCCCCTGAGGGAATATGTGTTATAGCATCACTGCATATGGCCAGGGGGAAAGCAGGCAACATTTACTGCAATCAATGGTTGGTAAAAATTGATTTGTTAGACAATAATCTATGGTACTCCCACATCCGCCTCCTCCTTCTCATGCAGTAGCGAAGGAAGTGCAGCACACCCACACACTCCTAACTATGAGGTCAGTTCTGTGTTTTCACCCCAATGGTTAAGGTTACGTTGTGGTGAAAGTTAAGCTGATTCTAGATCTGTGCCTAAGGGCAGCATTTACCCACAACAGAGCCTAAACTGCAGTAAACCTTGCCTGGTTCAGCACCATGGACAGCTCCTGGTAGCCTACCTCCTCTCGTCCTTCAGGCCTGTCACTACATACCGAGTCAATATATTTTCTTTCAAGAACCATCATATTCCTATTCTCTAAAGGCCATATATACAGTAAACAAACAGCTTTCAGCATTTTCCAAATGTGACATCTGACTCATTAGCATTAACACGCCACCTTAGAGCTGTTTTACCCCCGCTACATCCCTGATAGAGACAGGAGACAACAGTCCAACTCTGAGGACCCAGTGTTTGGGCTATGTTAGTATGAAGCCAGTGACTCATGTCAGAGCTGCGCAGAGCAGGAGAGCTAGGTGCTGAGGATCCACTTCAGCACAAAGCAATGAGCCATTCACTGCAAAGCCCAGCTAATCACATAGATAGATCATATAGATAGGGAATAATTCGAATTGTCTTCTATTTCCCCAGCAGACTACAGCAGTCACAGTATTGTGGAGGATAAAGAAATAACAACAGATTACAACGGCCAGGTTGTTGGGAGGAATACTGAAGCTGCTTGACTAACTCTAATGTGATAATCCAGCTCTCTCTAATATCCAGAGCAGGGGAAAGTAACACTGGTCCTGGAGTGCCGCAGACACTTCATGTTTTTGATTTAACCAACCTGGAAGACCAAGTGTGTTGAATTTAGTCAATCACTGAACTGATCAATAAGCTCAGTTGGCCAGGTGTGGTGCCTAGTTGGGACAGAATCCTGCAGTACCTGCAGCACTCCAGGAACAGGGTTACCTGCCCCTGATCCAGATAATTGAGGATTAAAATAGTTGCTTTTTATTCAATTTTTGTACCTCACTTTACAGAGGAAACATTACATAAAAAAAAAAAAAAAACATTTTAGTCATTTAGCAGACGCTCTTATCCAGATCGACTTACAGTTAGTGAGTGCATACATTTTTCAAACATCTTTCCTTGGAGAGTAGAATCTATTTTCAGCCCATTTTAAAAGTATTGACCACTTAAGAAAGTAATGAGACTGATTATGAAAATTTGCCAGGTAAGCCAGTGTGTTTTACCTAGCCATTCTTCTGCTTCAACATGGCCCAAAATGATAGCATCCATTGCTCTTCTCCAACATGTTTCATGGTAACATTAGCCTACATACCACTCTGAAAACCATTCAGGGCATTCAAGAACAAAATAATACAGTGATTTGTTTGGCCGATTCTCCAACATCGCTGAACGTCAAACTCTTCAGGAGAACATTGTGATTCTAGTCATTTCACTAATTAAATCTTTGCACAGATCACATCTCCTTAAAATCTGGATTAATATTTTTGCTCCTCGGTCTTCAGCCTGAAGCAGATGTAATATTAGTGTTAATGGAAGACTACCTTCCCCATGGAGGCTGACTGTTATACCTTATCCATAAAGGATATAGTGCTGCTCATTATTGTTGATTGATATTAGAATGCTACAACATGCCTTAGACAAGAGAACTCATTACACTTCATTTTAGTCAAACATAATGTTCATAGACAGACATTAGTTGATGGAGAACATGTTTTTCCAAAGTAACCCAGAACCGAGATGAACACACACACACACACACACACGCACGGTTGTAATCCACTGACCTCACAACTGTGTGTGTGTGTGTTCATGTTGGTTCTGGGTTACTTTGGAAAGATGATATTACAGAAATCCTACAAACATTTCCAGGACTTAGTCAGTTTTCCATCTACCTCAATAACCGTATGGCAGCAATAAACATTTATAATATGAGTCTATGAGGAGACGGTGTGTTCCAGTGAAGTAAGCACACAGTCTACTCTACAATACAGTAAGAGGAGTAGCAGGAGTCTCTAAAGACCAACAATAACAGCACTGCTTCAAGTGCACTCAACAACAAACACAGAGAGAATTGTATTCAATGTATTCATTCACCGTACATGAAAAAGGCATTATCCTCCGGGGCACCATACAGCAGAACGGTTCTTGTGAACAACAGATATAAAGCCTTTATCTACTATCATTATCAAATATTTGCCAACTGGGAGCGTATAGTAGTTAATTGAGCTGGAGATGCATTGTGTTGTAAAAGGATCCACCTATTTTTCCTACAGTATGACATAATCTCTCTCCAAGACTGGAAAAATAAACAGTAGCATGGACAATGGCCTGCTGCCACTATCCCAATACACAGACAAGCACGCATGCACATACACACCTATACACAGGCCTGCCACTAACCTAATACACTGGTGCGTACACACAAGCACACATAATGGCCCGCCACTATCCCGTTACATTGACTGACTCCTGCACCGTTACCAATACTAGGACTAGGAGGACAATGGAGGAGGGAGGGAGGGTGTTTGAAGAGGAAAAAGAGGAGAGAAGATAGGATGAGGGATCAAGGGGGAAAAAAACATTGATTGTTTTGACTCATCACTGCTGAACCAGCCTCATTAAGCTACATGAGGACAACCCCCCCAATTTGCTTTCACCCAGATTATGCAAATGAGACACTTTCACCTATGATATGAACTCCTTAATACGCAGACATACTGCACCTTAAGGCATAGCAACAAGAGCTTAACATTAAAGACAATGAAGGCAAAACCAACTCTACCTTCGGCTCCCCGAGAGATCTTCATTTCGCTTTAGCCGTGTGTTCAATGAGGCCTGAACTTCAATTGGAGTTGTTAGCCTGCAGGAGACAGGAACCAGACAGACTACGCTAGACTACACAAGTCAGAGTCAGGGATTAGATGCATGCCAACTATTTTCCCAGTCTCAGTCAAAGAGTCTTCATTTGAAAAACTCATTAAGGCACTTGATTAAGGAAACCCTTCAATGTATTTCTGAGGGTGTCACACAAACACAGCGAAGTGCTCCAAGACATCACAATTCGATGCAATCAACTTCTGCACCAGCGTTCTTATTACCAGTCTTCGTAAAGTGGATGTTCCTTTCGGTCTCCTTCCTTCCACCCCCTCCTCTGGATGCGTGTCTGCCAAACTGTGGGAGGATCCTTACCTGCCCTAGCTGTTATGGTCTTACCACTCCCACACTAACCACTCCTAGTTAGGCTGCAGCCGCATGTAGCCAGGCAATAGCTGCTAAATGAGTGTCATCAGTTATGTAAAGATATGGGTAGAACGAAACCCTGCTGACCTGCACACCCTGGGGCCACAGTGCGCTGGTGAGCATCGGCACACAATGTAATCCTGGCTTCTGTTATTTGGTCTGAGGAAGGGAACATTTTAAGGACAATTGATGCTTTATTTTTTCCTGTAGTTCAGCAATGTGGTATCAGGCTGCCATGGTTACGCAGAAACACAGCCGCTGCTGATTAATGGAAAAAAACTGAGTGTGTGTGTGTTTTTATGTGTGTGTATGGTATCAGGTGGACATCCCACCTCAGAATTTGTCAGCTGGTTAAGCGGTAATAGAGCTTTTGGCTGCTGTTTCAAATGTGTTGCAAATGTGTCCCAACTGTGTAGGAGATAGTCCCACATTGTATTCCCCACTGTGGGTGAATTTAAACTTTCAATGAAAGCAGAAAATCAGTTATTGTATCACTGACATTGATGTCCTTTGTGGGAACTAATCATTTGAGTGATCAAACATTGTTAAAAGGACAGCATTTTATAAAAGGCATGCTCTCCCTCTTTCTTTCTCCATGTGAGAAGCTCTCGTCTCATCTTTCTGCAGTTCAGTTCAATTCACTGGAGACTCAAAGGTTCCAATTAGTAAGAGCAAACAGCAGTTCCCTTTAAAGGTCAACTGCCCCTTAGAACCAACTTCTCTGGTTTTAAACGGGCTATGTGGCATTGATATGAGTCAGAAACATTCATTGTAGTGTCAAAATTGACCACTAAGTGTAAATAGGATAATTTGGGTCATAAAGTCAGTCTCGTCCGAAACTGAGTTTTGTGAGTTTGTCACGACTTACTGGAGTGTTGGGTATGGATTACGATCATGCCCACTTGCCCAGGGCCCACCAACACGAGAGAAGCAGCTGTGCTGATTGCACTCTATTAGCTGTGCACGCTCTATCCAACCATAGCAGCCAGAACCTCCAGACAGTGAGACAGACCTGCCCATTACACAGCGCCTCAGACTTGTTAACCTAAGACAACACATGGCCAATGTAATGTTGAAATAACCCTTGGCCCTAAGTCCTTTATGGAGTGGCCACTTGCTGTTGTGTTTGATCGTGTCAATCACTCCAGTCTGCCACTTTTGGGGAAAAATGAGAACCAATACGATCAGAGCACACTTGTATCCCAACTGCAACTTGTCAATATACCAAAACCCATTTGCAAGCATCTTGTGTCCCTCCGCAAACTGTTTTGTAACATGATTCCCTATGAAACACTGCCAGACAGACAGACACACACTCTGGTAATAGATAGTGAGAAAGTTGTACAAACAAAACGGCACCGAAGCACACAAGTCGCCACTCGACCAGTGACTTGATAAGCTGATTGTGGCCTGGCTGCTCAATGTGCCTGCTAGCTACTACTTGCTAGCTTCACTGACAAACACAGAGTTGGAACTCTGGAGCGGGATCGATTTGGAGGTGGCGGGTCCGTCATGGTCTGGGGCGGTGTGTCACAGCATCATCGGACTGAGCTTGTTGTCATTGCAGGCAATCTCAACGCTGTGCGTTACAGGGAAGACATCCTCCTCCCTCATGTGGTACCCTTCCTGCAGGCTCATCCTGACATGACCCTCCAGCATGACAATGCCACCAGCCATACTGCTCGTTCTGTGCGTGATTTCCTGCAAGACAGGAATGTCAGTGTTCTGCCATGGCCAGCGAAGAGCCCGGATCTCAATCCTATTGAGCACGTCTGGGACCTGTTGGATCGGAGGGTGAGGGCTAGGGCCATTCCCCCCAGAAATGTCTGGGAACTTGCAGGTGTCTTGGTGGAAGAGTGGGGTAACATCTCACAGCAAGAACTGGGAAATCTGGTGCAGTCCATGAAGAGGAGATGCACTGCAGTACTTAATGCAGCTGGTGGCCACACTAGATATTGACAGTTATTTTTGATTTTGACCCCCCCTTTGTTCAGGGACACATTATTCAATTTCTGTTAGTCACGTCTGTGGAACTTGTTCAGTTTATGTCTCAGTTGTTGAATCTTGTTATGTTCATACAAATATTTACACGTTAAGTTTGCTGAAAATAAACGCAGTTGACAGTGAGAGGACGTTTCTTTTTTTGCTGAGATTATATGTATCTAGGGGTTATATATATATATATATATATATATATATATATATATATATATTTGTGACGTCACGAGAGGCTACACAGCTTTCAGCGGGATTGCTCAAGTAGTGCAAGGAGACCAGGTTCAACCAAAACAAGGATTTTATTAAAGGTCTTGGGAAATTAACGAAAATATAACAAAATTCTGTTCTCTTGTGGCTCTTTAAGGGTTAACAGTTCAGGGATGTCTCTTCCACATCCAAAATCATAATTCTCACTCGCTCAAATAACTTTTCCCCAGCCTTACTGTAGTCCACGTTGCAGCTAGTGGCCAACCCAGCAAAAAGTCCTTCCAAATGTCCCTCATGTATTTCCACAGGTGCATATATCCAAAGGTGAGTATTTCCCAAAGGTAAGTATCTCCAAATCCTTAAATTCCTCATGGAAGTGGACGTGCAGCACTCTTGTCCTCCAGCGAGCCCAGCCTGGAGACTGTGTTCCTTCACTTCCCCAAACCTTCAGCTCATCAGCTCCTCATTTGTTTCAGCTGCGTGGGAAGATTGGCCATAGAGGGGTGGAGTTCCCGACCATACCAGCAGATGGAGCCATAGCTGTCTGGGTTTGCAGCCATCTCAGGGGGATGTAACGTCCCTCCAGGACACAGCCTCTCGTGACATCACACATCCCCCTCCTCGGGACCGACGTCCTCGTCGGGGTAAAGGCAGCGAAGAAGGCATCACGCCGGGAGAGGGCGTCCGCATTGCCGTGGTGCTTGCCAGACTGCTCTCTCTTCAACTCCTCCAACTCTAGGACCAGGGACTCAGCCTCCTGTTGTCTCTCCCTTAAGTTTCTTACTGAACGCATCAGCCTTGGTTTTAGCAGAGTTTAGCTTCTGTTGAGCAGCTTTCAGTTCCTTCTCTCTCTCTGCCTCCGCATTCTTCATCTTGTTCTCCAACACCTTGTACTTCTCCTCTGCCTTCTTCTGGACCTCCTTACTACTGCGCAGGGTCTCCTCACACTCCTCGATGGTCCTGCGCAGCCTCTCCAGCTCCTCCTGTTGCTTAGGGAAGGAGCTCTGTTGGAGTTTAGCCTGGAGGATATCTAACTCTTCTGTCTTCATGTCTAACTGTTGCTTTAACAAACGATACCTCTCAGCGGTCCCCTTCAGACCAGACAGTTCTTTGTCCAGATTCTGTAGCTCCCGTCTCTGTGTCGGTCTGGGCACCTGCCATCCCTATCAGAGCCCGGGCGGGAGTGAGTAATTCGGAGGATTGCACCGGAGCCTTCCCAGGATGAGTCTTGCCTCTCCGTTTCCGAGGTACTCGGGTTATCCTCTCCTGAGACTCTCTCCAGAGTGGGTAAAAGGCTGGGCAGTCTCGTCCAATTAGGACAGGGACGGGGAGGGAATCAACCACCCCGCCGTCGTGTGTATGGTTCCCCGTGTGCTGGTCATTGTAAGTTCAGTAATGGGGTATTCTCTGGTGTCCCCATGGACACAGGAAACTGGGAGGACTTTCCCCGGGGTCAGACACGTTGGGCCCACCAAATCCTTACGCACCAGGGTGGCCCGGCTACCAGAATCCAGTAAGGCCTCCACATCATGGTGATTCACAGTTACCGGGCAGGTGGGGGGTCGATCTGGGCCGCCATCTACGACTCCCAAGAGCGAGGCAACACGGTGTGTGGGTGCTGAGCTGGAGGACTCCGCAGTGGGCATAGGTTCATCGGCTGGTTTCCCACACTGCCAGGAGATATGTCCCATCTCCCCACACCGGTAACACTGTCGAGTTTCCCCCTCCTGGTGTACTCTTCTTGGACCCGCCTGGTTTCTGGCTCCCCCCTGGAGCCGGGATAAGTCCTGACGTGGCTGGGTTCGAGACCTTGGGGTCCTTTGGACGGGTTCTTCCCATTTGTGGTGGGGCCGCACTCCTGGGGTCTTTTCGGGAAGCATTCAGCATCTCCGCTGTGGCCTGGTACTTTTCCACAGCTTCCACGGTCAGATCAGCCGTGGTCAAGGCCTGTTGACTGATGAACCGTTTTGCCTCATAAGGCAGGGCGCGTAGGTAACGATCCACCACAACGGCCTCCACCACCGCCGCAGCTGTATTCCTCTGCGGATCCAGCCATTTCTTTGCGATTCTGACAAGTTCATGCATCTGCGCCCGAGGAGGTTGGTCTGGCTGGAAGGTCCAGCTGTGAAAGCGCTGGGCCATACCAAACTTTGTGAGTCCATATCTGCTGAGGATCTCAGACTTCAGGGCATCATAGTCAGTAACCTGGTCAGGGCCCAGGTCCCGGACAGCATTCAGCGATTCCCCGGTTAGAAAGGGGGCTAACAGACCAACCCACTGTTGCTTGGGCCAGGCTTCCCTAGTGGCCGTGGCCTCAAATGCATGCAGGTATGCCTCAATGTCATCGGTAGCCCCCATCTTAGATATAAAGTCACTTGCCTTTATTGGGCGGGTATTTTGGACAACCCTCTGTCTCTGCAACTGCAATTCCTCTGCCTTCAGAAGGTTGGCTTTCTTTTGCTCCTCCAAGAGAGCCACGTTTGCTTGCATCTGGGCTTGCTGGCCAGCAACAAGGGCTTTCAATATGTCCTCCATTTCAGTCGGGCGGGGAGCCTACGGCCAACTTGGAAAACTGGGTGATCAAACCTTCGGTATCCTCCTCTGACATGCACTATTAACGCTTGAGCGTGCCCGTATTCTCCACCATCTGTGATGTCACGAGAGGCTACACAGCTTTCAGCGGGATTGCTCAAGTAGTGCAAGGAGACCAGGTTCAACCAAAACAAGGATTTTATTAAAGGTCTTGGGAAATTAACGAAAATATAACAAAATTCTGTTCTCTTGTGGCTCTTTAAGGGTTAACAGTTCAGGGATGTCTCTTCCACATCCAAAATCATAATTCTCACTCGCTCAAATAACTTTTCCCCAGCCTTACTGTAGTCCACGTTGCAGCTAGTGGCCAACCCAGCCAAAAGTCCTTCCAAATGTCCCTCATGTATTTCCACAGGTGCATATATCCAAAGGTGAGTATTTCCCAAAGGTAAGTATCTCCAAATCCTTAAATTCCTCATGGAAGTGGACGTGCAGCACTCTTGTCCTCCAGCGAGCCCAGCCTGGAGACTGTGTTCCTTCACTTCCCCAAACCTTCAGCTCATCAGCTCCTCATTTGTTTCAGCTGCGTGGGAAGATTGGCCATAGAGGGGTGGAGTTCCCGACCATACCAGCAGATGGAGCCATAGCTGTCTGGGTTTGCAGCCATCTCAGGGGGATGTAACGTCCCTCCAGGACACAGCCTCTCGTGACATCACAATATATATGCATCGCAGTACTAGCTGTGCCACTAGAGATCCTGGTTCGAATCCAGACTCTGTCGTAGCCGCCCGCGACCGGGAGACCCATGGGGCGGCGCACAATTAGCCAGTGTCGTCCAGGGTAGGGGAGGGAATGGCCGGCAGGGATGTAGATCAGTTGGTAGAGCATGGCATTTGCAACACCAGGGTTGTGGGTTCGATTCACACGGGGGGCCAGTATGAAATTGTATGCACTCACTTAACTGTAAGTCGCTCTGGATAAGAGCGTCTGCTAAATGACTAAAATTTAAAATGTAATATATATATATCTCATGGTTATATATGCTGTGATAGGGGTATCTCAGGGTTATATATGCTGTGATATGCCAAGCGTGTGAATCTAGGTCCTCTTATTAAAACATTGCTCTGCATTTCCCCTTGGATCATACATACAGGAGACAAGACAGCATGCTCCACTATCTCCTCAGCTCCTTCACTTTACTTTGTAAACAAAAGAGCCATTATTCCAGGAAGGGACACGTCTTTCTTTCCAGGCAGGGAAGGAGATATAGAGGGAGGATGGTACAGTTTGTAAACGAAGGAAATAATGAAGTTTAGTGAAAGTGACAAGGCTGGAGAAGACATCCAAGGTTTGGATTACAAAGATACAATTTGTTATTCATGACTGAGCCTGTGTGTGTGTGTTTGCGAGTGTGTCTCTCTGTCTAGCCCTAAGAATGTCTAGCCCCAAGAACTGAATGTGTTTTGTTCTGATCCTTGGGCAATAGTGCTGATAATGTACGACTCACGGCAGAACTAGTAATGATTGCAATATTATATTTTTAACACAGTGCTTTAATTACAGCCCTCAGTGAAATTAACGTGTTCTGAAATTAATACAGTTCATTTCAGATCAGAGAGAGAGAGAGAGACCACAAACAATGCTAGTGGGTATGTTATTATACAGACACTGAGACAATGCTATTAAAAGGCCAACATTGTATAAGTACATTCCATAATATTATGTGAAGTAGGTTTGTCGAATACACATGTTTGTATAAAGAGAAAATAGTTCTAGGTGATCTTGGTATGTGATAAGCGCTGGTTCTAAAAAGAGTCAAATCAGGACAACTCACTGTTACAGTTTCTATTACTCACATCAAATCACTCACTAAGAGAGTAACGATCATGATTATGATAATAACAAGCAAAATATTATCATCATAATTATCACCATCATCATAACCACTGAATGAAACAGCCCGTATAGTAACAGACTGACAACAGAGTTGCTGCTTTGCTTTGAGTGACACATCATGACTTTGCCCTGAAAGACACAACTCTGAGAAATTATGTGAAATGTTTAAAACAGCTCAGTGAAGGTCAGGCTAAATGATGCTTATGCTAAGCAGTCCAAGTTCTGGCCTCTAAATTAAATCACTGTGAACTCTCCAGAACATCTCTGCACCTCTTCACCATCAATCAACCACCGTGTCTGTCTGTCTGTCTCCCTCTTGCTATCTCTGTGTCTCAGTCTCTTTCCCTCTTGCTAGGTACTTTCCACTGTCCCATACTTGCATACCACTTACAATACATGTCCAATACATTGGGTCAATCTAGGCAGCGTGCCAAGGTGTACATTTGAACAGAGTCTCTTTTGTCTACACCATCTCATTAACCCTACAGCTTGTCCAATCAGTGTCCCTTCGTTAAACTTACAGGTCTAATCAACTGTATCCAATCAGCCTCCGACATGCTCCTCTGTCCTCCGCTCAGACCATCAAGGACGGCATTATCTCTGCTAACCTGACCAGGGCATTGTTACAGTGGACAAGACACACGTGGACAAGACACACGTCCAACTAAAGGAAGGGTCATGTTTTCCCATGATGAGTTTTCAGAGATGATCTTTAGTGCTACTGATCATTAAGAGGTGGTCACTCGTTGAGCACAACACAATCCTGTGCTCCATGAAGATAATTGACTTGGTGTAACAAATCAAGCGTTGATTTGAATGGCTGTTAAAATAACAAGACAAGGTTGAGAGGTAGCCACAGCCATTCTGTATGAAAATGACAAGTTGCTTTTAGGATGTAGTCTAATCATCATAATTCCGTTGTGAGGCGTTTGATGAGCTATAATAAATGTAATATTTACAACAGTGAAATGCATCCAAAAAACTGTCTTGGACTCATGAAATCATGTTGGTTGTATTTTGAGTGAAAATGCACCATATTGTACTGGAGGGAAGTAGAGTGACCTTTCTGGGGTTAAAGGTTAACATGCTGGAAGGAACAGAGTGCCTGATGGGTAAATGTCATGGCGTCATGGTAGGTCACAGTAACCTCCATATACCCTAACTACGCAGCTATAGAGTTCAATAAAAGCTAACCCTAACCATCCAGTTATACCTAACCATCAGCTATTTAGAGCTCAATAAGTCTTCAAAAACATTACAGAGCGTCTCTTAAGCTACACAACATGGTCGTAACGGATGAAAATAAACTTTAGATCCAGAAAATGGCATAATTTGCAATAAAGTCCTAATAATGTAATGAGAGCTAGATGGATGCAATGTACGCCCCTCTATGGATCCTTATAGCATGGTCATGAGCTATTGACAAAGGACTGAAACAGCTAGAAGGACTGAAACAGCTAGCAAACAAGTGGTAATATAAAAGTTTAAAGGGCTGGACTTAAATGGGATTTTAAGGTCTCATTCAGTGGTTAATCATCATTGTTTTTGTTATATTGCCCCCTGGTAGGTAAAACACATGCAGCACATTACACAGTCAGTGTTAGGAGGTACTACAGTGCTTTTCACAGCAGGAGGTTCTTAAAAATCGAAAACAAAATATTTTTTGGTAAGAAAATCCCAGATGGCACATTCGGTAGGTAGTGTCGTGACTGGTTCAGATACAGTGGAGGCTCCTCAGAGGAGGAAGGGGAGGACCATCCTCCTCAGTGAATTTCATAAAAATAGTGAAACATTAAAAAATTTTGAATTTTTAGATAAAACTATACTAAATATATTCACATGTCACCAAATAATTGATTAAAACACACTGTTTTGCAATGAAGGTTTACAGTAGCCTCAGCAGCATTCTGTAGGGTAGCAACATGGTGTAGCCGGAGGACAGCTAGCATCTGTCCTCCTCTGGATACGTTGACAAAACCTAGGAGGCTCATGGTTCTCACCCCCTTCCATAGACTTACACAGTAAATATGACAACTTCTGGAGGACGTCCTCCATACTATCAGAGCTCTTGCAGCATGAACTGGTATGGTGTCCACCCAATCAAAGGATAAGATAATTAATCTAGTACTAAAAGCTACAGCTAGCTAGCACTGCAGTGCATAAAATGTGGTGAGTAGTTGACTCAAAAAGAGAGAAAGACAATAGTTGAACAGTTTTGAACAAATTAATTTATTCCAAAATTAAGGAGAAGCAAGGGAGAGAGTGAGAGATAGCTATATATATATATTTTAAACTTCCTCTTTCACTTAGCTGGCTGAATGCAGCTAGCTAGTTTAGCCTATTCAAACACCCGGATCAAACAGAGAGGGATACTATGTTAGCTAGCTGGCTATGGCTATCCAACACTGGAACTCTTCCAAGAGAAGGTAAGCTTTTGGTTTTATTCATTTATTGACACCGGGGCCCGCCGGTGTAACTACTAAACTGCTTTCTGACTGTACACTGTACTGCATGATTGTAGCAAGTTTACTAACGTGTTAGTTCTAGTAGCTATGTGACTATGAGGTGACAATGATGTAGGCTGTGTGTAGCGGTTAGCAGTCATGATATGAAGGTTTGGCTTAGAACGTTTTTTTTTGCCTGGTCACAGACAGCTGATGTGTTGTGCACTGAAGTCCACAAGCAAAATGAAAATGTGAGAGGAGGAGAGCGCGTAGAGATAGTTGCGAGAAGGAATTATATAAACAAAGAGCAAAGTGATCATGCTGTTTTTATATGGCTGCTATGAAAGTGAACTGTGTTTGCATGTGATCAGGGGTGTATACACTCTGCCGATTCTGTTGACCAATAGAAACTCTAATTTGCAACTGTTGGGACTAATGATTACTCAAAATTCTCTCGATGAAAGCTGTAAACTTTCATTCATAGGCTAAGTTGTAGCAACCACATGATGGGTACAGGGAAAATGTGAGTATCATGTAGTAGCCTAAACCTATCGATGTTACATTGAGCTGGGTGAATGGAATATGAGAATGACAGTCATCCAATATGCTGTATTAAAATAAGGCCATGCTCATAAAAAAATTAATCATCCTCCCTCATCTTAAACAGCACAACCGCCACTGTGCAGACATGAAAACAATACTAATACATAATCACACTGAATAGTATTAAACATAGTTTAACATTATCCATGTCAGTCAAACAACCTTGATGATGGTTTTGGCATACCGATATTTGTATGTCTGTAACTTTCACACTCATCATTATTCACGATTCATTCAGGATTATCTATAATCATGGTAGCATCCACATTAATGTAAGTGTTTAGAAACATATTATATTCTTATTTACAATAAAAGTGACTCCAAAATGACAATACATGATTTACTCTTCATTTCAAAATAGTCTGAAACACACAACAACAAAAAAAGCACATGCATCCAACAGATTTGTAGTCACAAGCTTGATGTAGTCATTGCGTGCTATGAATACAGGACCAAATACTTAACTTTTACTACTTTAATACACATAAGTGAATTTGTCCAAATACTTTTGGTCCTTAAAATTGGGGGACTATGTACAAAAAGTGCAGTAATTTCTAAACGGTTCACCTGATTTGGATGAAAATACCCTCAAATTAAAGTTGAAAGTCTGCACTTTACTGCACTGTCCAAACAATTATGGAGGGTAATCTATATCTATAATTGTTTTAATGTTCTCTCTAAATAAGCTTTGTTGTACAATTAAAAGGTAAAATACACTACATTTCAAACAGTCAGCAATAATCTAATGAATTCAGGGCGTGTGAAATTAGTCTAATCAAAATAGTATAACCTGCTTTTTTGCAATAAAATGCCCTTTTGTTACAAATTTTACCAGAACCATGCATAATTCACATTCACTAATAATGACTAACTTCTTGCAGCAGGCATTATAGAAAATTAACACAGGTCTCATGAACAAATCTAATCTTTTTATATCAAGTTTAGTAAACTTGGATCTATTTGCTAGCTAACAAGGCAACAAGTTGCGTTGTTATGAACACACCCTTCTGTCCTTCTCCAAATGTTTGAACAACATGCTAGCCTGTCCACTTGTTGGCTTGCTCAGATGTTGAAATCAAGTGGCCTACCTTATTCCTCAGAATGAGAACGAGTTGCCAATTCCTTATATATTTGTGTTTTATGCTTTTTGCACATTTATAAAATAGACTAGACAGCTAGTATAACAGCCTTTGGCAAAAATGCTGCTAGCGGTACGTGAGAGGAAGAGGTGAAGCGAGAGGTTTCACTCTCGCCAAAATCTATCCAAAATAAGCACAATGCGTTTCTATGGGCTTATTTTGGACCTAAGCCTGCCTTCCCGCCTTTGGGACAATGACTCCCATTGTTAGGGCAGAGACATGAGCATCTCGTCATTATATTCAGATCTCTGGTGAAAATAGGAAGGTGCACACAGCACAGAAGGAGAACAAGCGGACATAAACGCTCATAAAAAAGAAAAAACTTTGATTCTTGCGATACAGGCATTTTGAATATCGGGCAAAAACATACATTCGAATGAATTTGATATATCGCCCAGCCCTAGCACACACACGCACCTTAATTAGCCATGATGAAGTAAGTTACATGAGAACATTAAGGGCCTTCTCCTTCTACAGTGATCACAGGAAGCGATACAGACTCATGAATAATCTAATGTCTATTAAGATGGCTGTGTCTGCTTTTATTAGGTAAGACTATTCACTCAAGACAACATCAGGAGACTAACATCAGAGGACTGATCACAACAAGGGCTATGTCCCAAATGGCACCCTATTCCCTATATAGTGAACTACATTTAAACAGGGCCAGGGTCAAAAGTAGTGCACTAAATATGAAATAGGTTGCCATTTGGGATGCACCCAGGGCCTATCGGAGGACATATGAGACAGAGTGGCCTGGTGATTCAAACTGTATTAACAACCTATCCAAGAGTTCACTCATGAAACTCTGTTCAAGAATGTGCCTAGTATATTTATTTATCAACTTTCCTAATATTGAGCACATTGCTTCGCTTTACAACAGGAATATAGCCTACCTGGCTGGCATACCAAGGGAAAAGTGTCATCCATTCGCTATTTACAGTGCATTTGGAAAGTATTCAGACCCCTTCCCTTTTTCCACATTTTGTTACGTTACAGCCTTATTCTAAAATGGATTCAATAAAACAAAATCTCATACATTTACAAAAAATACCCCATAATGACAAAGCGAAAACAGGTTTTTTATTAGAAATAAAATACAGAAATACCTTACATAAGTATTCAGACCCTTTGCTATGAGACTTGAAATTGAGCTCCGGTGCATCCTGTTTCCATTGATCATCCTTGAGATGTTTCTACAACTTGATTGGAGTCCACCTGTGGTAAATTCAATTGATTGGACATGATTTGAAAAGGCACACACCTGTCTACAGTGGGGGAAAAAAGTATTTGATCCCCTGCTGATTTTGTACGTTTGCCCACTGACAAAGAAATGATCAGTCTATAATTTTAATTGTAGGTTTATTTGAACAGTGAGAGACAGAATAACGCATGTCAAAAATGTTATAAATTGATTAGCATTTTAATGAGGGAAATAAGTATTTGACCCCCTCTCAATCAGAAAGATTTCTGGCTCCCAGGTGTCTTTTATACAGGTAACGAGCTGAGATTAGGTGCACACTCTTAAAGGGAGTGCTCCTAATCTCAGTTTGTTACCTGTATAAAAGACACCTGTCCACAGAAGCAATCAATCAATCAGATTCCAAACGCTCCACCATGGCCAAGAACAAAGAGCTCTCCAAGGATGTCAAGGACAAGATTGTAGACCTACACAAGGCTGGAATGGGCTACAAGACCATCGCCAAGCAGCTTGGTGAGAAGGTGACAACAGTTGGTGCGATTATTCGCAAATGGAAGAAACACAAAATAACTGTCCATCTCCCTCGGCCTGGAGCTCCATGCAAGATCTCACCTTGTGGACTTGCAATGATCATGAGAACGGTGAGGAATCAGCCCAGAACTACACAGGAGGATCTTATCAATGATCTCAAGGCAGCTGGGACCATAGTCACCAAGAAAACAATTGGTAACACACTACGCCGTGAAGGACTGAAATCCTGCAGCGCCCGCAAGGTCCCCCTGCTCAAGAAAGCACATATACAGGCCTTTCTGAAGTTTGCCAATGAACATCTGAATGATTCAGAGGAGACCTGGGTGAAAGTGTTGTGGTCAGATGAGACCAAAATGGAACTCTTTGGCATCAACTCAACTCGCCGTGTTTGGAGGAGGAGGAATGCTGCCTATGACCCCAAGAACACCATCCCCACCGTCAAACATGGAGGTGGAAACATTATGCTTTGGGGGTGTTTTTCTGCTAAGGGGACAGGACAACTTCACTGCATCAAAGGGACGATGGACGGGGCCACGTACCGTCAAATTTTGGGTGAGAACCTCCTTCCCTCAGGCAGGGCATTGAAAATGGGTCGTGGATGGGTATTCCAGCATGACAATGACCCAAAACACATGGCCAAGGCAACAAAGGAGTGGCTCAAGAAGAAGCACATTAAGGTCCTGGAGTGGCCTAGCCAGTCTCCAGACCTTAATCCCATAGAAAATCTGTGGAGGGAGCTGAAGGTTCAAGTTGCCAAATGTCAGGCTCGAAACCTTAATGACTTGGAGAAGATCTGCAAAGAGGAGTGGGACAAAATCCCTCCTGAGATGTGTGCAAACCTGGTGGCCAACTACAAGAAACGTCTGACCTCTGTGATTGCCAACAAGGGTTTTGCCACCAAATACTTATTTCCCTCATTTAAATGCAAAAATCTATTTATAACATTTTTGACATGCGTTTTTCTGGATTTTTTTGTTGTTATTCTGTCTCTGACTGTTCAAATAAACCTACGATTAAAATGATAGACTGATCATGTCTTTGTCAGTGGGCAAACATACAAAATCAGCAGGGGATCAAATACTTTTTTCCCTCACTGTATATAAGGTCCCACAGTTGACAGTGCATGTCAGAGCAAAAACCAAGCCATGAGGTGGAAAGAATTGTCCGTAGAGCTCCGAGACAGGATTGTGTCGAGGCACAGATCTTGGGAAGGGTACCAAAACATTTCTACAGCATCGAAGGTAACCAAGAACAAAGTCGCCTTCATCATTCTTAAGTGGAAGAAGTTTGGAACCACCAAGACTCTTCCTAGAACTGGCCGCCCGGCCAAACAGGGAGGTGACCAAGAACCTGATGGTCACTCTGACAGAGCTCCAGAGTTCCTCTGTGGAGATGGGACAACCTTCCAGAAGGACAATCATCTCTGCAGCACTCCACCAATCAGGCCTTTTTGGTAGAGTGGCCAGACGGAAGTCACTCCTCAGTAAAAGGCACATGACAGCCCACTTGAAGTTTGCCAAAAGGCACCTAAAGGACTCTCAGACCATGAGAAATAAGATGATCTGGTCTGATGAAACCAAGATTGAACCTTTTGGCCTGAATGCCAAGCATCACGTCTGGAAGAAACCTGGCACCATCCCTACGGTTAAGCATGGTGGTGGCAGCATCATGATGTGGGGATGTGTTTCAGCGGCAGGGACTGGGAGACTAGTCAGGATCGAAGGAAAGATGAACGGAACAAAGTACAGAGCGATCCCTGATGAAAACCTGCTCCAGAGCACTCAGGACCTCCGACTGGGGCGATGGTTCACCTTCCAACAGGACAACGACCCTAAGCACACAGCCAAGACAACGCAGGAGTGGCTTCGGGACAAGTCTCTGAATGTCCTTGAGTGGCCCAGCCAGAGCCCGGACTTGAACCCGATCTAATATCTCTGGAGAGACCTGAAAATAGCTGTGCAGCGACAGTCCCCATCCAAATGTATGATGGTGCCGGAGGGGATGGCTGCCGTTTTATGGACTCTTAACCAACCGTGCTATTTTGTGTGTTTTTTCGCATTGTTTGTAACTTATTTTATACGGAATGTTGCTGCTACCGTCTCTTATGACCGAAAAGAGCTTCTGGACATTAGAACAGCGATTACTCACCTTGAACTGGACAAATAATCTTTATTTTATGAGTCGGATGAGAGAGATTTGCTCCAGACACCCGACAAGGCCCTCATCCCCATCTATCATAGTAGAAAGTAAAGGAGATATCGCGGATGGAGATCGGGGTGCTTGGTAAGGAGCCGGCGATGAGTGGATAATCTGCCTTTGCCATCGATACTATTGGCCAACTTACAATCGCTTGATAATAAAGTGGACGAACTACAGGCACGAATATCCTACCAACGGGACATTAAAAACTGTATTATCTTATGTTTCACCGAGTCGTGGCTGAACGATGACATGAATAACATACAGCTTGCAGGTTATACACTGTATAGGCAGGATAGAACAGCAGCATCTGGTAAGACAAGGGGTGGCGGTCCATGTATATTTGTAAACAACAGCCGGTGCACGATATCTAAGGAAGTCTTGGGTTTTGCTCACCTGAGGTAGAGTATCTCATGATAAGCTGTAGACCACACTATCTACCAAGAGAGTTTTCATCTATATTCTTCGTAGCTGTCTATTTACCTCCACAAACCGATGCTGGCACTAAGACCGCACTCAATGAACTGTATACGGCCATAAGCAAACAGGAAAACGCTCATCCAGAGGCGGCGCTCCTAGTGGCCGGGGACTTTAATGCAGGGAAATGCAATTTTACCTCATTTCTACCAGCATGTTAAATGTGCAAACAGAGGGAAAAAAGCTCTAGACCACCTTTACTCAACAAACAGAGAAGCGTACAAAGCTCTCCCTCGCCCTCCATTTGGAAAATCTGACCATAATTCTATCCTCCTGATTCCTGCTTACAAGCAAAAACTAAAGCAGGAAGCACCAGTGATTCGGTCAATAAAAAAGTGGTCAGATGAAGCAGATGCTAAGCTACAGGAGTGTTTTGCTAGCACAGACTGGAACATGTTCCGGGATTCTTCCGATGGCATTGAGGAGTACACCACATCAGTCACTGGCTTCATGAATAAGTGCATCAATGACGTTGTCCCCACAGTGACTGTACGTACATACCCCAACCAGAAGCCATGGTTTACAGGCAACATCCGCACTGAGCTAAAGGGTAGAGCTGCCGCTTTCAAGGAGCGGGACTCTAACCCGGAGCTTATAAGAAATCCTGCTGTGCCCTTCAACGAACCATCAAACAGGCAAAGCATCAATACAGGACTAAGATCGAACCATACTACACCGGCTCCGACGCTCGTCGGATGTGGCTGGGCTTGCAAACTATTACAGACTACAAAGGGAAGCACAGCTGCGAGCTACCCAGTGACACGAGCCTACCAGATGAGCTAAATTACTTCTATGCTCGCTTCGAGGCAAGTAACACTGAAACATGCATGAGAGCATCAGCTGTTCCGGATGACTGTGTGATCACGCTTTCGTAGCCGATGTGAGTAAGACCTTTAAACAGGTCAACATTCACAAGGCCGCAGGGCCAGACGGATGACTAGGACGTGTACTCCGAGCATGCGCTGAACATCTGGCAAGTGTCTTCACTGACATTTTTAACCTCTCCCTGACTCAGTCTGTAATACCAACATGTTTCAAGCAGACCACCATAGTCCCTGTGCCCAAGAACACTAAGGTAACCTGCCTAAATGACTACCGACCCATAGAACTCACATCTGTAGCCATATAGTGCTTTGAAACACCATTATCCCAGAAACCCTAGACCCACTCCAATTTGCATATCGCCCCAACAGATCCACAGATGCAATCTCTATTGCGCTTCACACTGCCCTTTCACACCTGGACAAAAGGAACACCTATGTGAGAACGCTATTCATTGACTACAGCTCAGCGTTCAACACCATAGTGCCCTCAAAGCTCATCACTAAGCTAAGGACCCTGGGACTAAACAACTCCCTCTGCAACTGGATCCTGGACTTCCTGACGGGCCGCCCCGAGGTGGTAAGGGTATGTAACACCACATCCGCCATCATTAAGTTTGCCGATGACACAACAGTGGTAGGCCTGATCACCGACAACGACGAGACAGCCACCAGGCGGTGTCAGAGGAAGGCCCTAAAAATTGTCAAAGACTCCAGCCACACTAGTCATAGACTGTTCTCTCTGCTACTGCACGGCAAGCGGTACCGGAGCGCCAAGTCTAGGTCCAAGAGGCTTCTAAAAAGCTTCTACCCCCAAGCCATAATACTCCTGAACATGTAATAAAATGGCTACCCAGACTATTTGCATTGCCCCCCCCACCCCTCTTATACGCTGCTGCTACTCTCTGTTTATTATCTATGCATAGTCACTTTAATAACTCTAACTATATGTACATATTACCCCAATTACCTCGACTAACCAGTGCCCCCGCACACTGACTCGGTACCGGTACCCCCTGTATATAGCCTCGCTATTGTTATTTTTACTGCTGCTCTTTAATTATTTGTTACTTTTATTTCGTATTATTTTATATAGTATTTTTGTGTGATTTTTTTTGGTATTCTTTCTTAAAACTGCATTGTTGGTTAAGGGCTTGTAAGTAAGCATTTCACTGTAAGGTCTACACCTGTTGTATTCGGCACATGTGACAAATACAATTTGATTTGATTTGATCCTGACAGAGCTTGAGAGGATCTGCAGAGAAGAATTGGAGAAACTCCCCAAATACAGGTGCCAAGCTTGTAGCGTCATACCCAAGAAGACTCGAGGCTGTAATCGCTGTTGAATAGGTCAACTTTTGTACTATGGGGGATAGTAAATTGACATAGGCCAGTGCTTTTGCTGTTTGCTAACATCTTCAATATGCGTCTCCAAATTCGATAAGAAGGATGCATGCAGTAGCATCCCCGATGTGTCGGTCTTCACTTGTAGCCTATTTTGGAGTTGAAATGCCTGTGAGAAGGACCCGATCACGTGATGGCATTGGCTAATAAAAATGTAGATGTCTGAGAGAGCCATGTGAGTGAGAGGTGCTTCGGAGCACAGTGATTGGCAGCCAGGAGAAGGGAATTATAATTATTATATTCAGCCCAAGGGCACAACGGCCACTTTGGCTGCAAAAGGAATGGATTTTTGAGGGGGCATTACGGCCACATAAAAGGGGATGCCGTCGGGAAATTCAAGGCCTGATGAGAATATTATCAAGTGCTTGACAAATTGTGAATGAGAGACTGATGCGTGTGTGCAGCCTGCACAAGAAACAAAGCAAAGCTCAAGGCTTTCATGATAATTTTTTCAAATCATAATTAGAGTCGCATCATGCAACCTTCGAATGTATTTAAAATCGTTTGTATCACAACTAAATTGCATAAATAACTCTAAATTAAGCATATAGGAGGACCTGTTTCTTTGTTAACCGCTCAACACAGAATAGCCGCAAGTGCGCACTCCCTCGGAAATAGTTTGGAGAAAATATCCTTTTTATTTTAATCAGCTATGTTCAATTGTAGTCTTCATACTATGAAATAATGCCATGGAATTCTAAGCAAATCTTGTCAGCTAAATGAACTAGTGTAGCCCACATCTATATGGCATAACCAGATCAGGGCCTAACATAAGGACAGCTCAGAGTATGCTACTCGGTTCTTCTGAAATAGACTACATTTTCTTCATTCATAATAATGGATTTATTATGATGGTGTATGCTATTTTAAATGGATTTAGACTTTTTAAAATGTAGATGTTCCAAAGGTCTGCATCAGTGGCTTGTAGGCTATGTGTAGATGCCAGGAGATGGTAAACGTGTTTATGTTAATTGACGGTCAATTACCGTGAGACTGGCAGTTATTTGCTTGACAATCACCGGCTGACAAAATTTCACCATACCCAAACAGACATGACCTTTGGAGTAATTGATTGAACTGATGATCTTTTTAAATAGCTGCTCAACGTTGTCGATGATTAGGTTAACAACCGCAACTGCCAAAATATAAAGAAAATATCACACACACAAAACCACAATGTGAAATTTGTCAGACTTCATGAAGCTTGGATGACAGAAAGACATTCAGAGAGAAAAAAGAAAAAGAAAAAGAGGGAGTGAGACAGAGGGTGAGAGAAACAGTAAAAGAGAGAGAGGGTAGGAGAGAGGGAGAGAGAGGGTAGGAGAGAGAGAGGGGGTACACAGCAAACATTTCAGGGTTAAACATTTCCGAGTAGATTTTCACTCCCAGAGTGTAATTTTAACACATTCTGATTTAAATGGTATTCAGTGTTGGAGTTATTTGACAGAGTTGATCCGGAAAGTGTTAACCCAACTCCGCAGAGATGTAATTAAGCTCAGCCCATGCATTTCACTTCTTCGGTTGGAGACAGAGGAGACAAGTCGGCGCCATTTTCTCCCTCCCATGCAGTACTGCACGGTAAGTGCAATTAACTCAAACTTACTGAAACAATTATAAATTGATGCTGAGAATTTCAGTATGAACAATGAAACATCTACAGAGAATATATGCCTAACAAAACCGTGTTTGTTGCCACGACTGAGCAGCAAATTTGTCCTGGTGATTAGCTAGCTAGAAGTGTATGGTAAGCTAGCTAACAGTTTGTTACTTAAACCGTCTCCAACTTTGTCAATTATGATTTAAAAGGAAAAACAAAGCGTTATGTTTTTTTACTGTATAAAATCTTGTTTGAGGCTTGAGCTAACGTATTTTTTCCCCCCTTCACTTTGAACATCAAAGGGGCTGCAAAAAACATGTCCCAACATGCAGACGGTGTTTCTCGTGTTTAGTTGTCTGTGTGACCAGCGTACCACTGTATTTGGTGACCCATCAGATTCTATGACCTGCAGTGTTGGAAAAAGTACTCAGATCATTTACTAAAGTAAAAGTATATAAGTATTACCAGTTAATTGTACTGAAATTACTAAGTTAAAGCTAAAGTACAAAATTAGCAGGAAATCGGGCTGTGACTGATATATTAAACATTTATTAAACATTTAAGTGCATCATTAAATACTGATGAGTCAATGCATAAGCAGCATTTTAATATCTCAGTCACAGCGCGATTTTCTGAAAATTAGTACTTTTTCCAACAGTGCAGGTCACAGAATCTGATGGGTCACCAAAAATGGTGTAACACTGTCGACTTAGATTTAATCTTTACCGTTCTTCCTTTACATTTTTATTTACTTTGTCAAACTTCCTTGCATGTCTCAGTCAAAATGCTGGTCCAGGTGAAGTACAGCCAACAGCAGAAATATGTGAAGCTGGATGAGTATGAAGGACGGTTTGACTTTATGCAATTCCATGAAAAGGGTTAGCATGGCTTAGGAAAAATATTTTAAACCACACCCATGTTCTTTTAAAAGCTCATTGTGCAAGCTCCTTAATGTGTCGATTCTGATTTTTTTACATGCCTTTATCAGACTCTTTTATACGGTAAATGGGGTTAAATGCTAATCATTTTCAGTTCTGTAATGTGTGCTTCAAAGAGTGTAAAGTATTAATATACACCAAAACAGTCAATAAAAAAAGCCAATCATCAATTTTTAAATTTGGACTTAAGATGGAATAGGTTATGTGAGGGAAAATGCTCTAGGCCTATTTAAGGATTATACAGTGGTGGATGTATGTATTTAACGTGAACAGTTATTGGCTGTGAGGCAAGAAACAGTGCTGACTTCAAAGGCACATTCAGTTTGACCTTACTATCTTTTCCAGTCATCCAGAGATTTTGCCTGCCACCTGATGCAAAAGTTATATACAAGGATGCAACAGGGACAGAAGTTGATGCAGAAATATTCAGCGACCTCGTTGGACAAGGCAATGTGGTGCTGACAGTATTCTCAGATCAGGGTGAGATATCAAGGCAAGTATAATAAAGCACTTTACACCTTACATAATATAATTATTTGCATTTTTTTTATTCCTTTAGAATTCTCTGATTTCTCCTTGTCTTCTGCTTCTGAGACGTCTGACTCAAGCTTCAGCTCAAGTGCATCAACTATAATCCTAGATGATGTCCCTAGCAAGAGACAAAGAATTGAGGATACACGTGATGTCTGCTGAACAGGTTTCTTAATGCTTTCACATTTTTTCACTCTGAGTCTCTAGAAAAGCTATTTATCACCATGTTTTGTATTCTAATGTTTTTGTTTTTTATTAGTTGATTGAAGCAGTGCTAAGAGGCAAGTCTGGGGGTGAAGAAGTACTACAGGAGTACCAAACAACAGAAACCCTAACAGATGCTGTAAGAAGAAAAATGGTTAACATCCTGGTGGCTCACATGATTGACAATCATGGGTATGTTTGTTTCACATTGTTTTTATTTGTGCCAAATAACTGCATGGCCATTGCATAAATGTACTAATTTAATATCTCCTCTCAGGCACCGCCCCACTAAAGCAATCAGAGAAGACTATGGACATGGGATAGTGATGTTGTTCCCTTCCCTCAAGGATCCATACTCCAAGAAGGGCTATGTAATAGGCATTATTATTGTTAACTCTTTCATGTCATGGTGTGACACAAAACTGTGTGGACGACATTGATATTTGAATTCCGTGAGATTTCTCATGAGCCTGGTATGACAACGCATTTCTTTTCTTTTTTTCATTTCAGGAACACTTCTATGATGCTGCAAGCAGCACAGGATACATTTCTTGGCGTCTGAAAACAGTCCAGAGGAAGATTCGTCGAGGATCTGCACTGCCACCAAATAGCCCAATTGACTTTTCTCCAGGGGACCCAAATTTCCAAAGGACTGTTAATGTTGAAAGGCAGCTTGATGGTGATGCTTGCCAAGAGGCCATGTCTTTGCTCAACCATACCACAGACAATTCCCTGATTTTCCAGAAGATGAGAGAGACCTTTCAGCACCGTCAGAAGCTCGTTAATGACCCAGGCAGAAGTGTTGATATCCTCTCCAGCTTCCCAAGATTCCTGGATACAAAAGGATTGGTAAGTTTGGGATGAGATGTTTAGAATGGCTTGAAATTTGAAAGTATTTCCTGAAGTAGTAGTAGCAGTAGTAGTAGTTTAATATCTTCTTTCTTAAAGGTGGACCAAGACTTCACTCTCCTATTTGATGACGACACATCCTCCAGGCTTCTTCAGAAATGGGATTTGTTCTTCAAGCCAAATGTCATAAAAGAGGCTAAGCGGCTCACCTCAACACCAGAGTTGCGTCGCTTGGTGCAGTCAGCAGAAAGTCCCCCAGGAAGTGATCTTGATGAGGCAACAAGTGAGTTTTTATTTTTTTATTTTAGTTTAATACATTTGCTATAATTGCAGTTAAACTATAACTGCAATAATATTTCATTTGTTTATTCTGTGTATCTCTGAACGTTGATCTGATTTTTGGGATAAATGTGACTAATAGATGGATGACGGTATGTTTGAATAATCACTTCTATAATGTAGTTTTCTCTGTGGCTGCACATTATTCTTGTATCTAATTTTCAGTTTTCTGATCTCAACCCTAGTCATGCTGCAGTTTGGAGGAGCATCTCCGCAACCAGCAGGGTCGGCAGCCGTACCTCCTCGCTGTTGGGCGTCAGAAGAGCAAGATTGAGAGCTTCTACATCACAATGGATAAGCGTCTCATCCCATGCAAGGCAAACCGCTCCCTCGGGGCATGTGATGAACTTTTCAAAGCACATTTTGTGTTTAATTTGTCTTACGATGTGGCACTTGTGAATTTTTACACATTCCTGCAGACAACAGTGTATATAAACATTGATGTGGGGAAAATGAAGGAGTCACCCAGAGTTAAAGACTTGAGAGCGAGACTGCTTAACCAGCCAGTAGCACTCTCACCCTGTGAGTAAGAAGCTATAACAATGTTGACCTGTTTCATGTGTCAGAAATATTATCCCAGCAGTCAACAGTTGATTTCACATTTAAGAGTTGAACATGGTTACTATCCTGAACCCAAGTTCAAATTGTTTTGTTCTCAGCAAGGCTGTAGGCATCAGTTCCTAACATATACAGGTTTTCGGAAGCACCTTAATAGTGTTCATAGTAATGTTCAGCAAATTGCTCAAACTTCAACTGTTGCATGTTCATCTAGTGAGCCAGTTGCAACTTCATCTCAGGCACATGCTTTGGAGGACACATTTAATCCACAAAATCAATGTAGCTCTTCCAGTGTTTATTCTGAGAGCAATGATTCAGGACTTACTAAAGATCCAACTAAAGAAATGTGTGCATCCATCATGGCCAAATTACAGGGGAGTGGGATTTCCAACAGTTTGGTATCCTCAATTGTAGGAGATTTGGAAGAACTAACAAGTGAGATTCGCTCACAAGCAAAGCATACAGCTATTTCTGCTTTACCTATAACTGACCCCAACCTATCTGTGATAAATGAATATTTTGTAGATTATGAAAACCCGTTCACAAATCTAAATACAGAATGGAAACAAAATAAATACTTCCACCAAAAATGGGGAGTTGTCGAGCCAGTAGAAATAACACTGGGAGTGAGATATGACAACAGGCGAAATCACAAATCTGGTACATATGATCAAGTACCTGTGAAGGATACTTTTATATATGTGCCGATTTTAGAAACATTGAAGTTCATGTGCAGAAATCCAGACATTTGTGTTTTGCTAAAGAAAGAGTGTAGATCAGAGCCTGACACTTATACTGACTTTTTTGATGGAAGTTATTTTAAAACCCACCCTTTGTTTACAGCTAATAGACATGCATTACAAATCCAACTATACTATGATGATTTTGAAACAGCCAATCCCCTTGGCTCCAAACGTGGAATTCACAAAATTGTCTCTCTTTATTTTGTTGTAAGAAACTTTCCCCCCAAATTTAATTCGGTTTTGATGAACATTCATTTGGTAACACTTTTCACACAAGATCTGCACAAGTATGGTTTTGATGTTATACTAGAACCGTTGATAAATTATTTTTAAAAACTAGAAAGCCAAGGGCTAAGTCTTCCATTTTCAGATGAGCAGGTATATGGTACAATCTGTCAGATCGCTGGAGATAATCTAGGGATGCACACAATTCTTGGTTTTAATTAGTCATTCAGTTGCCCTCATTTCTGTCGCTTTTGTTTGATTGAGAAGAATGATTGTCAAACGGTATACAGTGAGGATGATCCTAAGGTGATCCTTCGTGGAAAAGATATGTTTGAAATGCATTGCCAGTCTCTCCAGGAAAACCCACAATTGAAGTCACTTTATGGTTTGAAAAAAAGATCTACACTTAATTCATTGAAGTATTTCCATGTTTGTAATAACTATTCATTTGATATAATGCATGATCTTCTTGAGGGTGTGGTTCAGTATGAGATCAAATTGCTTTTTGGATATCTCACACAACACTTTATGTCAGAACAGGACTTGCTTTCCAGGATTTATGGTTTTGATTATGGATTTTTAGAACGAAAAAATCGTCCTACAAAGATTATTTTGGAGAGTGTTGGCAATGGCATTGGTTTGAATTCTATTCAGACATTGTGTCTTGTGAAAAACATCCCACTGTTGTTTGGTGACATTATTCCTGCAGGAAACAAAAACTGGAATTTGTTTCTGTTGTTACTTCAAATAATGAACATAGTTTTTTCACCTTGTCTCACTCTAGATATGACAATATATTTAAAGCATTTTATTGTTGACCACCACAAACTATTTAAGCACTTGTATCCACATAGATACTTGATACCTAAGCATCATTTTATGATCCATTACCCATCTTCTATAAGGAAAATTGGCCCCTTATTATATACAGAGGGGAAAAAAATTATTTAGTCAGCCACCAATTGTGCAAGTTCTCCCACTTAAAAAGATGAGAGAGGCCTGTAATTTTCATCATAGGTACACGTCAACTATGACAGACAAAATGAGAAAAGAAAATCCAGAAAATCACATTGTAGGATTTTTAATGAATTTATTTGCAAATTATGGTGGAAAATAAGTATTTGGTCAATAACAAAAGTTTCTCAATACTTTGTTATATACCCTTTGTTGGCAATGACACAGGTCAAACGTTTTCTGTAAGTCTTCACAAGGTTTTCACACACTGTTGCTGGTATTTTGGCCCATTCCTCCATGCAGATCTCCTCTAGAGCAGTGATGTTTTGGGGCTGTCGCTGGGCAACACAGACTTTCAACTCCCTCCAAAGATTTTCTATGGGGTTGAGATCTGGAGACTGGCTAGGCCACTCCAGGACCTTGAAATGCTTCTTACGAGCCACTCCTTCGTTGCACAGGCGGTGTGTTTGGGATCATTGTCATGCTGAAAGACCCAGCCACGTTTCATCTTCAATGCCCTTGCTGATGGAAGGAGGTTTTCACTCAAAATCTCACGATACATGGCCCCATTCATTCTTTCCTTTACACGGATCAGTCGTCCTGGTCCCTTTGCAGAAAAACAGCCCCAAAGCATGATGTTTCCACCCCCATGCTTCACAGTAGGTATGGTGTTCTTTGGATGCAACTCAGCATTCTTTGTCCTCCAAACACGACGTAGTTGAGTTTTTACCAAAAAGTTCTATTTTGGTTTCATCTGACCATATGACATTCTCCCAATCCTCTTCTGGATCATCCAAATGCACTCTAGCAAACTTCAGACGGGCCTGGACATGTACTGGCTTAAGCAGGGGGACACGTCTGGCACTGCAGGATTTGAGTCCCTGGCGGCGTAGTGTGTTACTGATGGTAGGCTTTGTTACTTTGGTCCCAGCTCTCTGCAGGTCATTCACTAGGTCCACCCGTGTGGTTCTGGGATTTTTGCTCACCGTTCTTGTGATCATTTTGACCCCACGGGGTGAGATCTTGCGTGGAGCCCCAGATCGAGGGAGATTATCAGTGGTCTTGTATGTCTTCCATTTCCTAATAATTGCTCCCACAGTTGATTTCTTCAAACCAAGCTGCTTACCTATTGCAGATTCAGTCTTCCCAGCCTGGGGAAGGTCTACAATTTTGTTTCTGGTGTCCTTTGACAGCTCTTTGGTCTTGGCCATAGTGGAGTTTGGAGTGTGACTGTTTGAGGTTGTGGACAAGTGTCTTTTATACTTATAACAAGTTCAAACAGGTGCCATTAATACAGGTAACGAGTGGAGGACAGAGGAGCCTCTTAAAGAAGAAGTTACAGGTCTGTGAGAGCCAGAAATCTTGCTTGTTTGTAGGTGACCAAATACTTATTTTCCACCATAATTTGCAAATAAATTCTTTAAAAATCCTCCAATGTGATTTTCTGGAATTTGTTTCTCATTTTGTCTGTCATAGTTGACGTGTACCTATGATGAAAATTACAGGCCTCTCTCAGATGGCCATTGCTTATCACTGGGAAACCTTCACCCTCAAACAAAATGAGTATGGGCCAATTACATTTACATTTACATTTTAGTCATTTAGCAGACGCTCTTATCCAGAGCGACTTACAGTTAGTGAGTGCATACATTATTATTATTTATTTTTCATACTGGCCCTCCATGGGAATCGAACCCACAACCCTGGCATTGCAAACACCATGCTCTACCAACTGAGCTACATCCCAATCTTTTCTCTTCAGAGATGAGAACGTCGTCAACAATGAAATGCTTGAAACGATCTTGTCAAAATATGTTTTCTCAACTAGTTGGGATAAAGTTGATGGTGTAGAGTATAAAGCTGGACTAGTTATTTGCAGTGCAATGGAAGAAGACATGCCAGTCTTTTGTCAAATAAGTGATGTACTTTTGGTTGAAGATCACTTTTTTTATTTTTTACAAACAAGCTATTTACAGAGAATTTTGATGACCATCATCATGCATTCAGAGTATTACGAAGTGCGGAAAGATGTCTACTAAAAATGTCTGAGCTTAAATTTCATAAACCGTTTGATATTCAAAGCTCATACAATGTTTCAGATGAAAGTATGTACATTATACCTTCATTCACAATGTTTTAATTCAACTGACTGCAAGGGAGAAAAGGCACAAATAAATGTTTTTGACAATGATTGTTTATTGTGATTAATTCTTATTAATATAAGTATATATTAATTTAATTAATAAATAATATTGAATAAATTAACAATTCATTAAAAAAAAAATTCTGTGTAGATAATTGACACTTTAGGGCAGGGTTCTTCAATTCCGGTCCTGGAGGGCCGAAACACTTCTGTTTTTTATTTCTACCTGGTAGTTAATTGCACTCACCTGGTGTCCCAGGTCTGAATTAGCCCCTGATTAGAAGGAGATGATGAAAAACAGAGGTGTTTCGGCCATCCAGGACCGGAATTGAAGAACCCTGCTTTAGGGAGTGAAATGAACACTACACAAATAGTTTTCAAAAATTAACTCGGAGCAGTGTTAGTTGTCTAATCCCTTAGTGTTACTTTAACTCTGTTTTGCGGGTTAAAAAAGGAACTCTGGCAGAGTGTTAAATGTTTAACTATTTTGAAAGTATTAATTTAACTCTGGAGAGTGTGGACCTATATAAACCCTCAAAAAGTGTTGAAATCAACTCTGTGGGAGTTAATTCAACACTGGACTTTTTGCTGTGTAGGAGAGAGAGAGGGAGATAGTGAGAGACACAGAGAAAGACTACCAGAGAGACATAATTAAACCAGTGTGGACAGACAAGA